>NC_089494.1:80821768-81059268 GCF_036850765.1 Saccopteryx bilineata
TTTTGAGGTTGGTCTGACCTCTATTCTGCAAGTGGGCTGCCTTTTATTTGAAGTCTGTTAAATTTGAAAAGTGCTTTGTCCTAAATGAGTGGTTTCCCTCCAGTTCTGTATATGATACCTCTCTTTAGAATGAGCCATGTTGTTGGAAAAAAAAGATTAAAGAAAACTAAAAGTGTTTTTTTTGTTGTTTGCTTGTTTAATAGGAATATAATTATTTACCTCTGTGTACCTAATTTGCTATTGTTGGTCCACAGTTATAAAAATGAGGTCACATAGAATAATGGCCACTTATCCATGGCTTTCACTAGTCCCTGAAAATCAGGGAGATTTCCCCTACTTGGGAGAAAAACCATAATGTAATTAAGAAACCAGAATTGGACTAGGAGAGAGATAAGCTTACACATATTTCTTCTTTTAGTCCTGCCTCTGTATTCTTGGATTGAAGTTTATTTGCCAGCCAAAATTGTTCAATTCTTATCTCTTTCATGGCATTCCCACAACTGGAGTTCTAGTCCTTTAAAAGTAGGGCATATTAGCTGGTTTCTGTAATAATTCTTTAACTTGTCATAAATGGAAGTTTTCTGTTATGCAAAAGACTCTTTTTTTGTTTTAAATTCTATCTGTCAGATTTTTTAGAAGTTTGGTAAATCATTCATATATTTCAGAACTAATTTTATACTCCAGTAGTCATGATGGCTGCTCACCAGATATTTCCAGCTCCCTTTCTTACAGTACCATGGTGGAATTGTGTTTTCTTTACACTGCTTCTTAGGAATTTAGGCTTCTCCAAGTGATTTGACAAATGAACTGAATAAGGAAAGGATGGGTACTATTTGCAGACAGAACTTTTTAGAGCCAGTATACCATTGAACATGTTCTTTACCTTTATGTGGCTTTTGCTGAAAAATTATATATACAGTGTATTGAGATGAAGCACCTATCAATCTTTCAGTCTCAGTCATTGAGTAGAGTGCTCCCCCGACCCCATCAGTTACTGAGCTAAAAGCTAAGTTCAACATGTAGTATGATTGAGAAGTAAAGTATGGTTGTGGTAAGCCATTAAAAAGTTGTGGTTGTTTGATAGAAAAGCACCACCTCACCTTTCTTTGCTAATACACGAACTTTCATTTTTCTTCTCAGTGATAATTTTTTTGCTGATTTGTATAAGTAGCAAATTTTGAAAGACTGTTTTTATGCCATCTTTGTTGGAAATCTAATGTATATGTGTGAATAATACATATATTTGAATATATAAAATAATATATATAATATTCAATGTATATATAATGTTCAAATGCAGTCAATCCCAATCATAAACCTGGATAGAGGAGAGGTGTAGTACTTTCTAAAAATTTTTTTTTCATGTGAGTCATTAATTTTGAGAAGTGATGATTATCCACTCAAACATCCCAGGTGATCAGATTTGCATTTTTAAGTATTAAACCTTCTATTAGGATGACCCTAGGCATCCCAAAGGTTAATCGTCAGAAGGCCATATTCAGAAGGCCTGATAGCTATCATTAGGATAAGATGCCCTCGGCCATCTAAGGAAAAAAAATTAACTTGCAAACTGAAATAATATAAATTTGACCTAAATAGAGAACAAAAACTTTATACCCAGAAAAAAGACCCCAAAGCAAAAGTAATTTAAGGTAAAGTGCTAATTCCTATTCACTTTTAGTGTGGCCAGTACTTTAAAAAAAAAAAAATAGTACATCTAATAGGTATTTTATACCAAAATTGAAAGAAGTTCTTAAGTATTTGTAATTTACTATCATGAGATGACTCAAAAATATCAATAAACATATTTCGGCAATCAGGAGGAAAAGAAGCATAACACTCAATAAGAGACAATGTTAAGTTGATTAATAATGTGGACACACTGGTGGAAGACTGCCTACTTTCGAATTAGTTACTTCTGCCTGCCAGCTTTGTGACCCTGGATAAATAATTTAACTTTTCTAAGACTCAGTTTTCTCTAAAATAGGGATATTATCATTATTCACTTGGCAGTGTAGTCATACAGAGTCAATGAAATAATACATCTAGAGTACTCAGACTTGTGACTAACACATAGTCATACTATTTTGTTTCAATAAAAATTAGCTATTACTATTATTTTGAACCTAGGTCTTCTAATATTTTGTGATTATACTTTTTTAATTCTTTGAAATTTTTTTACTGATTTTCCTAAACCTGCAACTTGACCAATCCATTATATTGTACCCTTATGCCTATATACCCCTATTCACAGACTCTTAAGATATTAAGTCATATATATTATCTATTCTAACCAACTCATTGTATCAGTAAGAGGCCTGGTAAATTTATCTATCTACATTTGTTTTACAAATTATTAATATTTTATATATTTCTATCATATACACCAGGGGTCCCCAAACTTTTTACACAGGGGGCTAGTTCATTGTCCCTCAGACTGTTGAAGGGTTGGACTATAAAAAAAACTATGAACAAATCTGTATGCACACTGCACATATCTTATTTTAAAGTAAAAAAAAAAATGGACACAAATACAATATTTAAAATAAAGAACAAGTAAATATAAATCAACAAACTGACCAGTATTTCAGTGGGAACTATGCTCCTCTCACTGACCACCAATGAAACAGGTGCCCCTTCTGAAAGTGCAGCAGGGGCCGGATAAATGGCCTCAGGGGGCTGCATGTGGCCTGCGGGCCGTAGTTTGGGGACCCCTGATATACACAGTTGTCGAGTAAATAAATATTGGTGCAGCAAATACATAGATAAATCATATATACCCACCATTAATAAACACAAAGAAGATAACTTTAACCTAAGAGATCTAGGAATATTTATTTGGTTAATTTTAATATTGATAACCTGGTTTGAATGAGCATGTATCTTTTGCATATCTTTGGGTAAGTTTTACAGTGTGTTTACTTGTTTCTTCATGATTGTTTCTAGATTTTTTATTTCTAAACTAATCAATAGTTCATGAAATACTTTTAAAGCCTTGCAATTTGTTTGTAGCTCAGAAATTCTATACTAAAACATACTTCTACGAAAAGACACTCCACAACTAATACATTTCAAAGGGAAGATTAAGGAGGGACGGCTAAACTGGGATCTGGCACTGTACCTTCTCCCAAACTAGATTTCAGTAGCAACACTACTGCAAAGGAAGAAGAACCAAGTTAGCTAATACTTACCTATTGTGCTTCAATTAGTAGGAAAGCCAACCCCTTTCCTCTAACCTAAATCACACAAATTGTTCCTGTTATTGTTTCTGCTATGTCCAAATATTAAACACAATGTTTAGATTCTAAATAAGATAGCAAAATCTAAAGAATAACTTAATTCCATAAACGTTTATAAAAGTTTACTGAATGTCAGGCACTGCACTGAATGGTAGGGATGCAAAGGTAAGAGCACATTTATCTATCTTTGATGGATTTACCAATCAGGGTTTGGAGTTTGATGGCTGTTTATAAAATAATTTAATGCAATGATGTGTTAACTGCCAAGAACTCTGGGGACACCAATAATGTTGACTGGCTCAACCTGAGGATCTGCAATGCCTTTGGAGAATATGAAGCCCACACTCTACCCTGAGGATCATTGTATGTTAACTAAGTGCAGAAGGGGGAAAAGCATGTCAGGCAAATTCCCATCCGCATGAGCCACATCACTGGGTGAAAGGGATGTACAAAAGCATGACGCAGAACACTGAGTATAATGGACTGCATTCAGTAGATCTTGGGAGACATTGATATACTTACTGTAAGCAAGGTGCAAAATAATAAGATATGTTTGAAAGGCAGGGAAACATGCTTAACCATCCTGTTCTTTGGGCTATATATAACAAAGTTCTCAAGTCTCTTGTCGTAGGTGCTGCCATGTGATTAGTTTTGGCCAATATGCTGTGAATAAGAAGGACAAACATCACTTCTGGGCCTAAAGTGGAAAGAACCTCTGTGTGACCTGCCATCATTCCGTCACCTGTGTTTGTGGAAGCACATGTGCAGAAAGAGATCTCATAATAGCAAAGATGGGCAGGATGTTGAATTTTCACAAGGATGGCTAATGCAAAAGATTTTTTTTTTTTAATTTATTTATTTATTTTTAACAGAGACAGAGAGAGAGTCAGAGAGAGGGATAGACAGGGACAGACAGACAGGAATGGAGAGATGAGAAGCATCAATCATTAGTTTTTTGTTGCCATTGAGACACCTTAGTTGTTCATTGATTGCTTTCTCATATGTGCCTTGACCGTGGGCCTTCAGCAGACCGAGTAACCCCTTGCTCGAGCCAGCAACCTTGGGTTCAAGTTGGTGAGCTTTTGCTCAAACCAGATGAGCCCATGTTCAAGCTGGCAACCTCGGGGTCTCGAACCTGGGTCCTCGGCATCCCAGTCTGACGCTCTATCCACTGCGCCACAGCCTGGTCAGGCGCAAAAGATTTTGATAACAAGAAATAAACATTTGTTTTGTGAAGTCACTGAGATTTTGGTGTCATTCATTACTATAGTATAATTTTGGTCTGTGCTGACTGAAATGTATCAGTAAGAGTTTATTATTGTTTGTGTATAAAGGGTGAAGAAAGGAGAGAACACATATGTGACTCTCATGTTTCTGGTTTGATGATTGGTTGCATGGTTTAATGACTACTCAATGAGATAAAATTAAATGGTAAAAATGAACTACATTAATTTGGAAAGATATAGAGGTGGCAATGTGATGATATATAGAATCTGAGGTACCTGTGTCATCCTGGTAGATGTATTCAATCAACACTTAGGTACATGAGCTCAGTGGATTCTCAGGGTTGAATACAAAGACTTAGATGTTCTCTAAATCGGTGGTCCCCAACCTTTTTTGGGCCACGGACCGGTTTAATGTCAGAAAATATTTTCACGGACAGGCCTTTAGGGTGGGATGGATAAATGTATAAGGCGACCGAGACAAGCGTCAAGAGTGAGTCTTAGATGGATGTAACAGAGGGAATCTGGTCATTTTTTAAAAATAAAACATCGTTCAGACTTAAATATAAATAAAATGTAAATAATGTAAGTTATTTATTCTTTCTCTGTGGACCGGTACCGAACGGCCCACGGACTGGTACTGGTCCACGGCCTGGGGGTTGGGGACCATTGCTCTAAATGGTAGTTGAAATTATAGGAGTAAATAAGATTATCCAAAGGAATCATGAAGAAATTACCTAATATATTTAGGCTAAGCAAATAACCCAGATCTCTAAATCAATGTCATCTCAATTTCCCAACTTGGCAAAACACAGAATAGAAACAAAAACAAAAACAAATTTCATTGAGTGTTGCCATTTTTGTAATTAGCAGTAAATTATTTTACCTCAGTTTAAAATGAAAATGAAATGAAAAACATAATGGGTCTTCTTGTATTAATACAGTGTAAGTACGGTTTTTGTTTCCTTCCTCTTCTTAGATTTGAGAAATAGCTTTATGTTTCTGGCAGATAATACATATTAGTTTGTGACCCTTAAATGTTCTTTCATTTTTCTATGGGTCTGGAATCCTGACTTCATTAATGTTCAATTTCATATATTCAGTAAAAGAAATGTCCACTTAGGTATGGGCAAAACTTTTAAGGCCAAATCCTTTTTACAGATCATCACCAAAAAGTGAGCCTACAGACAGTGGTAGAGCATCGGCCTGGCATGCAGAAATCCCAGGTTCGATTCCCGGCCAGGGCACACAGGAGAAGCGCCCATCTGCTTCTCCACCCCTTGCCCTCTCCTTCCTCTCTGTCTCTCTCTTCCCCTCCCGCAGCCAAGGCTCCATTGGAGCAAAGATGGCCCGGGTGCTGGGGATGGCTCCTTGGCCTCTGCCCCAGGTGCTAGAGTGGCTCTGGTCCCAGCAGAGCAACGCCCCAGAGGAGCAGAGCATTGCCCCCTGGTGGGCAGAGCGTCGCCCTCTGGTGGGCGTGCCAGGTGGATCCTGGTCGGGCGCATGCGGGAGTCTGTCTGACTGTCTCTCCCAGTTTCTAGCTTCAGTAAAAAAAAAAATACAAAAAAAAAAAAAAAAAAGTGAGCCTACAGAGTATTCATGACTATGGATGTTGCTCTTAAGCATGTCAACATGACTAGTTATCATCTACAATCTTCTTTATTTTTTAATTTTTTATTTACTCTATTTCTTCTTTTTTCCTCCTCTTCCTTCTTTCCCACTAAAATATGAGCTCAGAGAGATAAAGGATTTTGCCTGTCTTGTTCTTTATTATATCCCCATCACTGTACCTGCCACGTGGTATCCTATTTATATCTGTTGAGTCTGTTAAATGAATGAATGTCTTTATATTCAAGAACAATGTAGCATAACAAAAGAATTATTTTTGTTTTCTACATTAATATGAGAATATGATTACTGTTTATTATAAAAATAGAAATTTTAAAGGATATTTAATCACTTTTTTTTTCATTACTCACAGGCACATCCAATCCCTTTGCAAATTCTATAAATTGCGCTTATATAATATATCCAAAATCTGACTCCACTAAACTGTACCACGATGGTCCTAGCTCCACTTCTCTCTTCCCTGGATTATTTCCGGAGTAGTTTCTTCCCGGTCTTCCTGCTTCTACTCTGTCTTCCCACTCTCCCTTTCCCGTCTACCTCAAGTTCATTACAATATGGAGCTCAGAATGGTAGTCTTAAAATCTAAATCAGATCCTGTTACACCTCTGCTCAGAGGCTTCCCATCTAGCTCAACATAGAAGTCCATATCCTTACAAAGGCCCTCGGGCCCTGCATTGACTGGCCAGTTGTCATCATTTTGAT
This sequence comes from Saccopteryx bilineata, assembly GCF_036850765.1. Classification (NCBI taxonomy): domain Eukaryota; kingdom Metazoa; phylum Chordata; class Mammalia; order Chiroptera; family Emballonuridae; genus Saccopteryx; species Saccopteryx bilineata. The sequence continues at coordinate 80,828,562 of NC_089494.1, forward strand.
CTCCTACTGCTATCTTCTTTGCTCCCTTTTTTCTAGCCTGACGTTTTTCTAAACTGACTTTCTGGCATTTCTTTTAAAATGCCATAAATGACCCCACTTCAGTACACTTGCATTTGCTGTTTTTTCTACTTCCAAATATCCGTAAGGCTGGCTCCCTCGTTGTACTCAGAGCTTTGTTATTGTCATTTTCTCAGTGAGACATTGCTTAAATATCCCGTGTAAAATGTCAGTGCCATCCTCCTCACTTCCTATCCCTTTGCTTCATTTGCCTTCATAGCATTTCTCACCATACAACATACTATGAATTTACCTATATGTTTATTTATTATCTTTCTTTCTGCAGCTGAATATAAGCTCCATGAAGTCAGGGGGTTGCCTGTTTTGTTAATGCTGTACCACCCAAAATAATATCTGACACAGACTAGACTAACGATAAATATTCATTGAGTAAATAAACTGTACCTCTAAACACCTAAACCTTAGGATCCAGTCTGAGTCAATAAAAACTAAGCCAACTGGTATTTTAGAGGCTTCATGAAGGCAGGGGTGTTGGCAGCTGGGAGTTCATTTTCAGTGCAAAACTGGGATATCTCAGTTCACAAGACCTTCAGCAGCCTTTCTTTTTTCTCTCTCTCTATAAATCTCAGTTTGTAAGAGAACATTTCAGACTCCACAGCTGGCCTTGAACCTTAACAGTCTACCAGAGCCTGGAAACATACCTGAAGTTTGAAAATTATTAACGTTAAATGGTGTTTGTTGGGCAAACAAGTCTGTTTGTTTGTTGTTGTTTTTTTGTATTTTTCTTAAGCTGGAAATGGGAAGAGACAGTCAGACAGACTCCCGCATGCGCCCGACCAGGATCCACCCGGCACGCCCACCAGGGGCGATGCTCTGCCCACCAGGGGGCGATGCTCTGCCCACCAGGGGGCGATGCCTTGCCCCTCCGCGGCGTCGCTCTGCCGAGACCAGAGCCACTCTAGCACCTGGAGCAGAGGCCAAGGAGCCATCCCCAGCGCCCGGGCCATCTTTGCTCCAATGGAGCCTTGGCTGCGGGAGGGGAAGAGAGAGACAGAGAGGAAGGAGGGGGGGTGGAGAAGCAAATGGGCGCTTCTCCTATGTGCCCTGGCCGGGAATCAAACCCAGGTCCCGCTGAGCCAACTGGCCAGGGCCGGGCAAACAAGTCTGTAAGGTGTATTTAGGTTTGCTAGGTTTGCTCGCTTGTATTTTGCATTGGCGTGGGGCAGCGCCATGTGTGTGTAGTCTGTGGAAGGCTGTGGGTGCTTGTCCTCAGGGCAGCAGATTGCAAACTGCCTGCAGTTGCAATTGGAGAATTATGTGCCTCCATAGGGAGGGGTGATTGTTTGCTATTGTTTGCCCGGGAAAGGCCTGTGAGTCCTGTGAGTCTAGAGAATGAGTCAGGTGAGTCCAAAGTGCCAAGGGGCTTGGGACCCCTGGGAGAAAGGGAACCAGTCTTTCCTGCCTGTTTGCTCATCTGCCATTAGGAGATTTTATTAAACAGAATGGCCCACCATTTTTTGGCTCCACAGTTCCTTTACTATAGGTTTGAATGAGAACCTGCATGGCCAAGATGGTGGCATCTGGCCCTACAGATACCATCACTTTAATCTTAAACTCAAACTGGAAGATTTGCAACTAAAACCATTCACCAAATGTGTATCAGATAGTTTGATCTCTTGCATAGAGCAGATGTTGATCAGGAACAAGAAGGTATTTATTCTACTAGTGAGTAAATCAATAGGCAATATTGCCAACTTTATTTGCCATGATGGAGATATGTATATAATTAACTTTTTATGTACAGGTGTAGGTGGTGTTAGTTGTCACAGACACTCACTTTGGATAGAAAATGTTTAAGGCCAGCAGAGTCCCAAGCTTTGAGTCTTTTGAAATTGCTCCTGTATATAAGGCTGCAGTGTTGAGGAGCAGTACAATGGTGCTGCCTCGTCTCTGTACTCAGTACTCAGCTTTCCAGTCAGCGACCAAAAATACTTTAACAAACGCAACACTCAGATAATACTTGCAAATAATTAAATGAGGAATAGGACCATGTCTCTTTAATATAGGACTTATATTTCATGAGGTCATGTGACAACTCATCCCCAATAATATTTGGCTTTTCCTCTTCCATAACACAAAGACTGAGAAAAGAGAACACAGAGTTAAGCATCCCCTTTTCAGGTATCATCCTAATTTTACTCCTTTGAAATGAAATAACAATTTCGTAAGTGACTGTAAAGCCAGTAGGCAGGGCCAGGGCCACCATCACAGCAGCCTCCTGGCCCATGCAGGTTCGCATTGGATTCGGACAGTCGGTAAAGAAACAGCGGAGCCAAAAACTGATGGGCCATAGTCTTTAATTCTAGCTTGCACCCGGCGGGCAAGTAAAAATACACACTGGGCTCCAAAACCCAGTCACATTCAGTGCTCACAAAGCTACTGACTTATCCGAGTTTCCTAGAATCAAAGGTTTCTAGCTCACCAGCCTTATTCACCTCTGTTCCCCATCTCCTTCCTTATCCCAGATACAAACTCTACAAAAACTGGCATCTCACTCAGCACTCCGCCATCTTGGCTGCTTCTCCTGGCCTCCTCCACGTGGCCTTTCTCTGCTCTCCTCTGCTCTCTCATGCTAATCTCAGGAACCAAGCACAAACTCTCGTTCCGTCCCCATTTTATAGTGTAGAAATCCAAACCCTTAATCCAATATACAAAACAGGGAAGTCTCTAATACAAAGTCACTTCTCTGAGGCATGATTGGATTGTACCACCCCACATCAAAAACGGGTGGGAAAGGCTTAATCCCAAAACCAAGCCCCAGGCTACAGGAATTCGGCCTGCCCACAGAGACACACATTAATATCACCTGGGCAACGGCCTCCACGTGGGCAGTGCCACTTTAACAAAGTGAGCATAATACATTTTATCTGCCCAACAGTGACCATATTCATAGTTATTTTAAAAATTATCCACATACATATTTCAACCTTTCTAACATCTCTATGAGATTTTTATTCCCGTTTTAAAGGAGAATTTTGTTTCTCAAAATGTTAAGGAATTTGTCATATCCTCGGTAGACAAGTAAAGAGAAGGTTCATCTGACATTAATACTCTGGTGTTTCTCTAGCTCCTTTCCATTTCTGGGTGCCTAGAGATCTCAGTCCCACCCACTGCCAAGCACAATGGCACGTCCACCTCACCTTCTCCCAAGGACCTGTGGCTTCCTGTCCTCAAAAGAATTCATTCCCTTCCCCTGTATTGAAAGGGCTTGTTTAAAGAAATCTGCTCCATTTTTGATTGGAAGAGTCTTGGGAAAGCCTAATCTTTAGTGACCTTTAGGAATTCCCAACTTTCAAACCAAAAGGAAAGTGCACGTCCTGACTCTCCTGACCTACAGCCATCAGTTTTACAAGCAGCTCACTCTCCTTTAAAACCCTCCTGGGCACAACCTAACACTCACGCTTCTGGTGCAGAGAAACTGGGACCGGCCAGGCTATGGTAGCAAAGCTGCACAGGGATTAAAAAGTACCCTGCTCATGGCTTGAAAGTTTGTAAAGAAAGTACTGAACACAGACTTCCCATAGTATCAAAAGGAAAATTTATGCATCGCCTTTGAGTTCAACTTCTCCATTAAAGCTTTTTCCCTATAATCTAGGGAGTTCTTATCTTGGTGACTTATGATGTTATGGAGGGGCTCATGCATGGAAAATGTCAATAGAAATAGTAACTCTGGAAGGGAAGGGCCTCCTAATTAGTCCCCATTTAGATTTTATGATGGCTTTGAGATCTGCTCATCCTGACAGTGCGCACTGTGGTTACATATTGTTCTAGCCTGAGGGAACCATAGGAAAATCCAGATTTATTGTACCTATCATACCAGCATATTTCATTTGCCATTATGAGCAGCCATCTCGCAATGATGCAGGAGTATTTATTACAGATTAAATTGTAGGACCTGGATGGTTTAGTGAGGTTCTTGAGGTATCATTTATGTCATTAACTGGCTCATTATCAGATCTGCAAATCTCCATTCTTTTCTGAGCCTTCTGTTTGAGCAGGGAGGCTTCCAGCTCTGTCAGCTTCTGGGCAGAATTTTGTCGTGCCTTGGGCATTAAGTTTAAAGACGGGCAAAGCAAAGCGCTTGCATCTCACCCTGCCCCCACCTCCCCTGTGTTTTTGTTTTTGTTTTTTGTTTTAACCTGATTTCCTGCAAGGTGGTTGCAAATGCCTTTTTACTGCTATTTGCTGGGGTCAGGATGGAAGGTTATTATCCATCGGGCTGCTGATGCTGCCCAGGTGCTGGTGTGTATGGAGCAGTGTGGGGGTGGGGGAGGGACTTTTGAATTGCAGGATTCAGGGGATTTATTTTCAGAGGTGGCTAACGCTAATTAGGTTAGGAGTGCCTGGCTGCCTCCTACAGACGCAGCCTCCCATTTTTCTTCTCTGATAAATAACCCCACGTTTGAAAACCAGGAAGGGAGAAGAGAGAGTGTGAAATTTAATTGTGGTTATTTAGGAAGTTAGCTGCTCCTCTGTGCTGATTATCTGCAGCAAGAGGGTTCAGTTTTCATGTCCCGGTGCTCTGGGACTGCGTTTTAATTCTACCTGTGAAGCTGAGCGGAGAGGATTCACTCATGGCCGATCAGAATTTTTTTTTTTTTTAAGATTGCAGAATATTCTTGCCTTAAACATGCTGGTGAACATTTTCAGCAAGGAATACTCATGCCACAGTGTCCCACTCCCTCCTTGGGTTTAGCTCTTCTATTTGCATTTATTGTTTGACTCAGAGTAAGATTTTTTTGTTGTTGATATTTGCCCTATTTTGTCTCCTATATTGCTTTTTCATAAAACCCAGCGAATGGCATTTAAGTTGCTGGGTTCTTTGATATTAAAATACTATCCATACAGGCACAAAAGTACCTATAGAAATGCTGAAATCAAATTCATAGATTATCTTGGAGAGAAATGCCTTGCGATTTAATTGTTGAGGATAATTAATTTGCTGCGTAGACAATAGTTGCTGGTAAAGGCTCATTTTCACAAAGGCAACTTACAGGTAGAAGCTATCATGTATACTTTAAAAGGGATTTGATATTATAAAACTGGATTTGAGACAATAAAATTGGTTGACCATTAATATTTGCACAGATTTGTCCTTATAAAATATCGCTTCATTTTTTATTTATAGAGCTATACAAAATACTTTCATATTGACTAATAATTCTGGAGGCGATATACAAAGTTTTACATCTGCAACTATCCCTCTAAATCTAAAAAGAAACAATTTTAAATGCTCCTGTTGAATGGGGATGAATATTAGTGAATGTATAGCAAGCATGGCTTGCCACACACAGAATTACCCTCATTTAGCACGTGAGCGGTACCCAGCCTCCTGAACAGATGCAGCAGCTACTTTTTTTTAATCAGTTATATCAGAGGGGGCTGCAGAAAGCTATGCATTTTTACTTGTTGCTCACAAGTTAGAGTTAATGAAGCAATGTAGAAAGGTCAGAAGGCATCATTTTTACTTTTTGCCAATGAGCAGGATAATTTGGAGGCTTGATAACGATGCTATTGCCTCTTGTAGCAAGAACGAACTGCACAAGCTCTGAAGAGAACCTGTCACTTTTACTAAGCATGATTTGATAACAACGGTTATATAAGTTCTAATTTATCCTTCTTCATATTCAGTGTCTCCTCCACATATTGTTTTGAGATATGAAGAGATTTTAGGGCAAATAATATGTGGTAATTATTTTGCCACCCTCAACATACAAAACAAATCTAGTTTGACTCCAGGAAATTTATTTTTATGACGTCCTTTTTTAAGTTTAAATCATTCATAATTATTTCTAATTTATCTCTCATGGGTAACGTAAAATTGTATAACTTTTTGTATAAAACAGATTTAGTCCTAGGTTCCCTGCACCTGCTTCCCCACCTAAATCTTTAACAACTGTTGCTTGTAAACAGAATTTAAGGGAATATGCAAAGTTTCTGGTAACCATGTTATTTACTTTCAAGTCAACCTTTTGATAAGAGTTGAGTGATAGAACTAGAATAAAAAACAGATCGGAGAATTACCCTTAAAATAACATAAACACCTATTTAAGAATCATTTTTTCAGTAAATGTTTAATGACATTATCTTATATCAAAGCTAATTTTAAAGACTTCTTATTTTTACACAAGTCCAGTATTTAAGGGAAACATCCATAGGAAAACTACTTATAATATTGTTTAGATAGTCCTTTGATAAAAGTGTTAAGCAGAATATAATTATATACATGTATGTATATACAATATGTATGTGCATGTATAACACTGTACCTGAGTGGAGAGCCAATTAAGCAGAACTTAGCACTAAATGAGTCATCTCTCTTACTCAATGTACACTATAGGCACTCTTGAATAAATAAAATCTGTGCTGCTATAAATAGGCTCCTTGAAATAAGAGATTCTTATTTGAGGCTTCTTGGTAATGCTCCTCTCTCCAATCTTATTGCTTGGTCTTTTGCATTATAGTCTTAATATGAGGTTGCTCATTAATCTCCATCCTTTTTTAGGTTAGTCTAGGTTGTTCTTGTAGCTGTAGTACTCACTGGGTTGCCGTAGGAACAAGAGATCCGAGTAAATATGCTTATGAAGAAGAAATGACTACTAATTAAATGTGAATAGCATTTATAAATTGCCTAGTTCTCACAAAATGTAGAACATAATATGCTTTGATGTACTTCATTAGTAAAAGGCACCTATATTTTTTAAATACATACTGGTAGAGAAAACCAAATTTTAATGCAAAAATGATCTTTATGTGGTTTCGTTTTTTCCGCCGACTGTAAATCCTGTAATTTAATGCAGATATCTTTTTACTGCATTTACATGGCAGAGGAAGACATTTGGCTGGCCTGTGAAAGTGCTGGAAACCTTTACTATTCCCTCACTAAAGTGTAATTCATTTTTTATTGTTGGAACTATAGCATTTTACCATTACCTTTCAGACAAAAAGAAACCAGCTTATAATGCCCACTTTGAATCTAGGTAGGTGATATTTTCACATCACAGACTGTTGTGCTCTTTTGTGCATATTGCCTAGAAAAATGAGGACTTTGGTGCAAAACTACAAAGCAAGCTTGCAGTCATGGGTTGTTTTAGTTTCGCTTTGTTTAATGCTGAAAAAAGCACCTCTCACCCTTTCTAAATTGTTAAGCCCCCAACTTCATTATCATTCTGTATCTCACAGCAGATGACCTAATCAGTTTTCCCCTTTTGATTCTGCAATTCAGGAGTACAATCATCTTCTCTAACATTTTGTCTTTTCATTTGGGGGCCTGAGAGTTTGGAATTAACTCCTTTCCAAACAATTGGTACATAACTGGTCCATAGCACTCTGGAATAAGATGATTATTGTAAGCCCTATCCACAATTCCAGGACAAGAAAGCCATTAAGTTAAATGGGCCGTGGGCATAGTTATGTTAACTTCTAGGTTAACTGAGGCAACTATTGCAGTTTGATTATTGTTTGCTAAAGATCTGTCTCCTCAGAAATACTATCCAAAACATAATATAGCCAGAAAAAATAATTTCAGAGGTGTTTTTTTTTAATGTCTTGACTGACCTACTTTATATTTCTCTTTGTTGTATATATATATATATATTTGCATTATATGTATATATACATTATATGTATATATGTGTATATATAAGCATTATATGTATATATATACACATACACACATATGCATTATATGCATACATATATTTAACAAAAAAAAATGTGTGGCTTCATGTCCTCTCTTTAATCAGAGTAAGAGTTTTCTTTCCATTTGCCTGTATAGAATCAGTCCTGGGGCTCACATTATCTGAGCATGAGCAGTTGGCTCAAGGGAGGGCAGGAGGACTCCAGCTGCTTGATCTATGGGTGTGATTAGGGCCACTTTTTCTTTTCACTGATTTTTCAGAAAAGCATTCGTTGCCATGCTCTGATCCAGGCTGAGAGTAGTAACTGAGATATGTTGTTTATTTTCTGGACCGATCTTATTTCTTGAAGCAGCTAAACTCTTAACTTTTCATATCTGTTCTAGAGGAACAAAACTGAGTAGGATGATAGTTATTTTAATAGATACTGTACCTATGCTGTCTGTATACTATTTTTGTACAGTATTTTGCATAGATTTAATTTAAAGTATTATAAAGTTAATACCATTTGATAAATAAATTTCAGGCTTTTGTAGACCTTCAACAAATAAATGTTAAATTTAGTTGAACAACAAATCTTAAAAATTATCAATCTTTCAAAAAAACTGAATCTTCATTTTCTGAATTATATTTTTTCTTTTGAGGGTTATAGGAGAAAACCTTCTAAAATGAAATTATATCATCAAGTATTATGAATTGGCAAGTTTGATTGAAAGGTGATTGCCCTCACTTGGTAAACCATAGTTTTTTCTTCTTATTAGTTTTGTTTGTTTATTTGTTTGTTTTTTTAACATAAAAAGATGGCATTGCCTAAGTGTATCAGTTAAGTTCTTAATATTAATTGCAATCCATTTATAGCAGAGTATTTTATTCTGGTTCTGATGTTCAGAATCTATTCAATTCTGTGCGTCATTGTGTATATAGATAATTTTATTGAGCATTTGCTATGTACTAGGAACTATGTAAAACATTTTATATGCATTATCATTTTTAATGCCCCATGACAGAGTACAGTTGAAAGATGAAGTTCAAAGATATTTAGTAATTTGGTCAAGATATAAGTGATAAAGCCAGGATTTAAACCTTAGTCAGCAAAATTCCAGATTCTCAAACTTTAACCCTTTTTATCACACTTATTTTCATCTTGTAAAAGTCAATAACAAAGAACCTCATTAAAAATGAAATCAAGAAGCCAGAAAGGGGTTGCTCTCATGCCTCACTTCCAGCATAGACCCCAACAGTAAGAACTGTTTGTTTATAAGAGCTTTCCCAACTTCCTCTTCTCAGAAAAACAGTCTCCTTTCCTTTGTTTCTTGAGACTAGCATGTGGTTCTGCTTTAGCTGGCATGTCCTGAATTGCAATGCTTTGTTGTTACTGGATAAACTCATTTTGCTGGAGAAATATCTGGCTATTTGTTTAAGGTCAACAATCTTAATTTCTTTTTCTTTTGTGTGTCTTATTGCAATAGCCCATTCTTTACTCATATATGCTTTATGGCCATTTTATATTTCTTTCTTTAGTTACTTTTTATGTATAATAAACATAATTCTCTATTTTTTTAACTGCTGTAAAAATAGACCTTGGAAAAATGTGGCACCCTTGTAAATCCTTACAAAGTATGGTGTAATTATTTATCCTAGTTCTACTTTATAATCAATTTTTCCACCTGCATGTCTTGAGTAAACAGGGAGCATTGTATTTTTAACATCTGTTTGCCATTCACTTAGAATTCACATCTTCTTTTAGAGCTTATAAAGTTATCTTTTTGACAGTATTTCAGGAGATAAAATTATTCATATAAAGGTTGTAGTTGTCCCAAAATATTGATTTTTATATTAAATAAAACATTGATTCTTAAACATATCTGAGGATTAAATTATTGATTTGGATTAAAAACAAACACCAACACTTCTATAATTTTATTATATCTGAGGTTCCATTTCTCACTTAGAAAATCAAGTTAATCTCTTAGCAATACCTAATGCAGAGTCCCTTCACATTATTGAAGTCAAAGCTTATGATACTTCTGGAGTTGTAGGGACTGTTATCTCTAAGCACTACAAAGTTCCATAAGTAGATAGTGCTGTTGCTCATCTTCATTGCCTGATTATCCCAGGCTCTCATCAGAAGAACAACATTTCTATGTTAGATTGTAGCAACTCAAGACAGTAAACTAAAGAATTAATATTAGAGAACAATTATATTTCAAAATAGTTTAGAGACAAAATAGGTGAACACAAAGTGCAATATACGGATGATGTATTAGAGGATTGTGCACCTGAATCCTATATAATTTTCTTAACCAATGTCATTGCAAGAAATTCAATTAAAAGAGTAAAAAATTAAAAAAAAATAGTTTAGAGACTTTTTTATTGAGTTTGATGATATATAATTTCTTATGCAAAAAAATAAAATAAAATATTTAAGTCAAAAAACCAAATGCATTTATTTAGGTATTTTTTTTAACAGAAAAAGAGATGCTAGTGGGTGGAGGATCTACCAAGAGGACAAAAACTAGGTCATCCTTCCTGCTCTAGCTCAGTTCTAACCATGTGACTTCAGATGAATCACATACTCTTTGTCAGTTTCCTCCACATTTAAAGGTAGATTTTGAATCTATTCTGATTACTATAAATGTTTTTCCAAGGATCAAATTTATGAGAAAATTTTTGGAGACAACATATTATTAAATATAAGACTTATTAGCCGAGTTTTTAAAAAATCTTTCGCACAAAAGCTAACTCTGCTAGTCCTTTTCCAATTCTCAAAGCATGCTCTACTAATGAAAGACAAGTTTTACTAGGATGCAGTATTTTAAATTTTATGGGGTCTGTCCATAGCATTAAATTTTTCATGCTTTCAATTTTTGACCTCTTGGCCTATATGGATTTCATGCCACCTGACTATTTAAGAACAATTACTATCTATAACAAAGTAATTTAGGAATATATTTTCTGACTATATGATAATTATAAGGTACTAATTATTAATAGAAAATATTAATAGAAAAAACATTTATTGAAGGCTGGCTTCTCTGGGCATTTTGTTATGCAATGAATATACTGTTTAATCCTCACAACAACCCTGTGACTATTTCTTATTTTCTGTTTTACAGGACTCAAATTTGAACTCATATCTGATTTCAAAGCCTTTGTTTTTAACCATTGCCTCAGTCTCAGGAAATCAGGTCCTTATTTAAAAAAAAATAGAAATGATACATATCTTTCATGCCCTTAGCAGAAATAAAATTTGAAAGTTCTATATGTACTTGCCTAAATAATACATCCTTGAAATTCCATGTTAAATATGCTTTCTGAGACATTTTCAAAGTATAACTTTTCTGAAAAATCCAATTGTATTGTCAGCTTAGTTTTGTCTCCAAACCATAGTAAATACTTTATTCATTAAATTGGATTAAAAGTAATTTTCCCTGGTTCCAAAGATCAAAACTACATTAAGAATATAGTTTACTTATATAATATAGTTATAGTATATTCAAATTTTATATTTTAATCTCTAAAGGAAATTATAAAATTGTTCTGAAATACATTGAATGCTGTCAGTATCATTAAAATATATCTTTAATTACACAAGATGACAGTTTTGGAAGGGAAAAACAATCACTTAGTGCTTAAGTTTCAATAAGTTGGTTCAAAATGTAAAAAACAAACAAAATATATTTGCTTTTATTTTAACACTTTCATTTCACAAACTGGAACACTAAGGTGCAGAGGATAAATGGAATATTCCAGTTAACCCAAATCTTATTTCCCTTGGTGTTTGACCTCATTATGCTTCTTTCTATGTGTGTTTTGTATTATTCACCAAGACCACAAATAAACAACTGCCAATTCAAAAATGAGATTATATCATACTCAATCTAAATACATATTTTCCAAAATATCTGGAAATTGCTTACTAAAACTATGCCTACATCATTCACTTAGTTCTTTAGATATAACTCTTTTTGCTTAAATTATCAGCTAGATGTTCAACAAATTCAATAATGTACTAATTATATAAATAATTCCTCAGAAAATGAGCTCCTCAATTTATGAGATCTTTAAATAAACATTTAATATAATAATAATTTATGAATATAACTCCTCCAAACAAGTGATTTGAATTTATAATCTTTGATGTTTACAAAAATATTTTCTTTGATGAAGTGTCTCCAGTGATAGTTGAGTACCTTGAAATTCAATTCATTGTACATATTTATGTCTTATGTATCACCTAAAGCTGAGCAAAGTATTTTTACCACTTCAGTGAGTTCACAGTAAAATTAGATCCAACCAGTGATAACACTGTGAACATGACTATAAAAAGGTGGCACATGCCTGACCTGTGGTGGTGTCTGTGGTGGCACAGTGGATAAAGCATTGACCTAGAACGCTGAGGTCACCGGTTCAAAACCCTGGGCTTACCCGGTCAAGGCACAGATGGGAGTCGATGCTTCCTGTTCTGGCCCCCTTATATCTCTCTCTCTTTCTCTCTCTCCTCTCTAAAATGAATAAATAAAATCTAAAAAATAAAATAAAATAAGGTGACACAGAAGCTGGAAGGACAGGCAAACTTTTGTAAATCTCAAAGTAGCACAATTAAAGTAATCAAGGATATGTAACTATGAGAAGTTTAAATAAAATTTAAACATAAATGTAGAAGTACCAGCAAGGCATTTCTTTTTAATCAGACAGATTTTTCATTAGCTAGTTACGTCATAACTATCTGTAGTAAAGAGAACCCTCAACAGCTGGCCAGGAGAACTGGCCCATATATATATAATAGCCTTAGGTTAAACCATTATTGTTGAGGTTTAAGGCATCTGTAGTTTTTATCTATAGAAGCATGCTACTACAGGATCAGTCTCTGTGTGGCTTTTAATATGCATTTGATATGTGGGTCTCATTAAAATGCCGATTCTGATTTCCCTTGCTTGGGGATAAGGCTTGACAACTCTGGATTTCTAACAAGTCCCACGTGATGTTGAGCCTACGGACTCCTCCCACCACATCTTGAGAAACAAATATATAACAATCCTTACAAAATTCAGGAAAACCTTTTTTATGTTAATATTATTCTCAAAATTATGTTTTTGTTAATCCAGCCATAAAATTTTAGTCTGGAAGGAATTGGAGAATGGCACACTAACTGCTTCATTATATATATGAGACAACTAAGGTCTTTGGGGAGGGGGTTCTGACCAGTTTCCTCATCCCCTTACTAGCAAGCTTTCAGGGAGAAAGAATTGTTAATCTGGTCATTCAGAGCTCAGGACATTAAATGGGCCACTTGTAACTGGCACACAAATGGGTCTTAAAGGCCAGCGTCCTTGCAGTGTCCTGCCATCAATGCTCACTCTACCACTTCCTCCATTTGTGCAGTCATGTGGGCAAGCTAGGCGAGCCCTGTTCTGCATACCCATGTGCTGCCTTCCTCTGCTAGCAGGGCAGTCCTCTGCTTTGCTGCAGAACAGAAGGGAATGGATGGAAACCATTTTGCAGCTCCAGACTCTAAGAATCAGCCCTATAATCCAAACCATCCCAGGGACAAGAAAGCACTTTGAGTGGAGCCTGCAGTCTGGTTTAGACAGGCAAAGTTCCCTGACTTATGAGATGAGACTAAGCTTAATAAAAACTCTGATTATAAATCCTCAAAATGCATGTATTCTCTGTGCTGGCTGAAACATAGTAGATCCCCAATAAAAACATTTAGCAAGTGAATTATTGCTTCACTTTTATGAAATTGTATAGTTTATTGCATTTTTTAAAACATTTTTAAAAGATTTTATTTATTCATTTTAGAGGGGGGAAAAGAGAAAGAAAGAGAGCAAGAAGGAGGAAGAAACAGGAAGCATCAACTCCCGTATATGCCTTGACCAGGCAAGCCCAGGGTATCAAACAGGCGACCTCAGCATTCTGGGTCAATGCTCTATCCATTGTGCCACCACAGATCAGGCCTTTAAATTTGTTATTTTATTTATTGATTTTAGAGAGAGAGGGAGAGAGAGAGAGACAGAAACAGTGATCTGTTTCTATTTGTGCCCTGACCGAAGATTGAACTGACAACCTTTATATATCGGAATGACACTTTAACCAACCGAGATATCCGGCCAGGGCAGTGTAATGCATTTGATACATAAAATCTCTATTTTTCCATTGCTGGTCAGCATTTGACATTACTGCAAAAATAACTTTGTTTTTTCTGAGAAGAACTTAAAGTTTTTACCAAACAATTCTATTTGTTTCCAGTCATTAAACTTTGCTTCTATTTATTATGAATTTTTTGTGTGTGTTTATTTAAGTAAAGTACATGAAAATAAGATATAAGTTCTCTGACCTGTGGTAGTACAGTGAATAAAGGGTCGACCTGGAATGCTAACGTCACCGGTTCAAAACCCCAGGCTTGCCCAGTCAAGACACATATGGGAATGTATGCTTTCTGCTCTTCTTCCCCTCCTCTTTCTCTTCTCTCTCATTCTCTCTCCTCACTAAAATAAATAAAATTTAAAAAAAAGATAAAAGATCACAAACACCACTAACAAACCCTTGAATTTATTTTTTCATGAAGTTCCCTTTGGGACCCACCAAAGTAGACTGGCTCTCCAGGACCCTTAGGCTATATTTCCAACCACGTCCCAACAATACGACTCAGTAGCTAGATTTGAGGGTACAGCTCAGGCTGCCTTGCTATTGCAGAACTCCAGAATATAGTGTACATCTAGAGTATGACCCAAGTGTGTGACAGTTCCTCTTTGGGCCTTTTAATTCACTCACAGAGTGTTAAACGTAAATGTAGCAATGCAGAAAATTTATTTATGTAGAAAGACAACCATCAAAAAAGTGAGATTTCATTTCAAATTCCTCATAGAAAACTGTACTTTCAGATCCTGTATCATGGCCTATGTGGAGGACTCTCTTTTTGTCTTTATTGCACAGGTGATTGCTTTCTCCACATTCATAGCAGCTAGTCATCCTGATTGTTATGGCCCAGATGCAAAAGATGATTTAAGAGTAGACATGGCTTTGTGTTTGCTCAGAGATGGCATCAGATGAAACTGATGCCCATGATGTCAAGGGCATCCTTAAGTGTTAACTCCAGTGGTTAGTTTTTATTTCTTATTTGATGTATCTGCAATATTTGACACAAATTTTTACCCCTGGATCCTGGAAACACTTCCCTAACTTAACTTCAAGACATCACATTCTCTTGGTTTTATTGCCACCACTATAGTTACTTCTTTGTTTCTTGTGCTGGAGTTCCTCATTTTCCATGGAGCTTCTATACATTGCAAACCCCTAAACTCAGTCTTAGATGAACTCCTTTTGATCTACAAGCACTTTAAAGATGAAGTTCATTCAGTCTTGTGATTTTAATTGCAATTTTGTGCTCACCATTTCTCTCCTGAATTCCGAATTCATAGATCTAACCACCTACTTAACATCCCAACACAATTAAATTTAAATATGTTTAAATGCTGTTTATATTTACCATTCCCTCCAATTTTGCTTCTCTTGCAATGTTTCTCCCTGTAGGAATATAGTGACTCTATTTTTCCAGTTACTAAGGGTCCCAACCTTGAGGTCAACTTTGTCTTTCTTAAAGCCCACATGCAGTTGATAATATTTGCTACCAGCTCTAGCTTTGAAGTAGATCGTTATCCAACCACTTCCTACTCCTTTACCATTACCATCAATCCACCATAGCCTCTGCCTTGTATTTTATAAATAACGTCCTAATAAATGACCCTGATTCTGCCTTGTCTCCTTGTCACTTCTCTGCTCAAAACCTCCTGTGGTATCATTGTATAACCCCCCCTCCATTTACAAACAAACGATCAAAAGAACAACAAAAAATGTACCCTATCATGGTCTACAAGGCTTCCTCTGACCACTCAAATCTTATTTCTATTAGTCTTCTCCTTCCTCCGTGTGCTGCTGGCATGCTGGCCTCCTCTTTTGCCTTGAAAATTCTAGGCAAATTAACAGCAGGGGTTCTCTGTTCCCTGCCAACACTATCCTTCTCTCCTCTCTTATGCATTTGTACTAGTGTTACTTTCCAAATGAGGCCTTCCCTGGCATTCCTATTTAAAATCACATCGTCCCCTTCTAAGGCACTCCCTGACCTACTTCTTAATTTTTTCCATAACACTAAGTACCATCATACTTACTATATGTTTATTTATTCATCTGTCTTTTCTACTAGAATGTAAACTCCATCACAATAGGAGTGTTTCTGATTTATTCACTGTTATATCTACCATGTGTCAGACATTCAATAGTTTTAATGAAAGAATAAATGAATAAAACAGTACATAAGTAATAAATAGAAACTATTATAATAAAAATACATATATATTTTATTTAATAGAACCTTTCCTAACCCTGCCTCTTATGAAGCTTATACTCAGCACCACAGAGTCCATAAGCAGATACTCTCCTGTCTCTCTGTCATCTCTTGAAGGGCAGTGTTTATGCACATGTCACAAGCATGCTGATGAGTAACCATTTCTTCACTTTAAATATCATGTAGCCTGACTAGGCGGTGGTGCAGTGGATAGAGTGTCGGACTGGGAGGCGGAGGACCCAGGTTTGAGACCCTGAGGTTGCCAGCTTGAGCGTGGGCTCATCTGGTTTGAGCAAAGCTCACCAGCTTGGACCCAAGGTCGCTGGCTCGAGCAAGGGGTCACTCAGTCTGCTGAAGGCCTGCGGTCAAGGCACATATGAGAAAGCAATCAATGAACTAAGGTGTCGCAATAAAAAACTGAAGATTGATGCTTCTCATCTCTCTCTCTGTTCCTGCCTGTGTCCGTCCCTATCTATCCTTCTCTCTGACTCTCTCTCTGTCTCTGTAAAACAAAATAAATAAATAAATAAATATCATGTAATAAAAAAAATTTTTTTTTTAAGTGAGAGGAGGGGAGATAGTGAGACAGATTCCTGCATGCGCCCTGACCAGGATCCACCTGGCAACCCTAATCTGGGGCCAGTGCTCAAAACAAGAGAGCTCTTTTTAGCCTTCAGGACCAGGCTAGAACCAATTGAGCCACTGGCTGTGGGAGGGGAAGAAGGAGAGAAGGGGGAGAGAGAGGGAGAAACAAGCAAATGGTCACTTCTCATGTTTGCCCTGACCCAGAATCAAACCTGGGACATCCACACACTGGCCAACACTTTATCCACTGAGCCAAAAGGCCAGGGCTTAAATTTCTTTTATTTTTAAATTTATTTATTGATTTTAGAGAGAGAGGAAGGAAGGGAGAGAGAGAGAACCAGAAACATCAATCTGTTCTTGTATGTGCCCTGATTGAGGATCAAACCCACAACCTTGGCACACTGAGGCAATGCTCCAACCAACCAAGCTCTGACCAGGGCTTAAATTTCTGAGTAGTAATTGTTGGTCCTAAGAATAAATATATTAACTGTATTTCTACATTTTGTCTTCAAATATCTTAGACTAAGAGAATAAAGCACAAAGGTGTACTGTTTCATTTTGATTTTCTCATTAAGGTTATATATATATTCTTAAAATATTTTTATAAAACAAAAATTTTCTATGTAAAATTCTCACTAAATATATCAAACCTCTTATTAAGTCTGTTCCAGTTCTGGAGAGAAACATAAATAGTATTGATTACCAGAAGTCCTGACAGAAGTCCTGAGTGTAGATGTACGTTGCTTGCTACTGACCTGGCAGTTTTGAAAAGAACTCTGTTGTTCTTATTAGATATTGTGGATTGCTATAAAACAGGCAAAGGGTTGATTTAACCTTCAATTAAATAATCATACATAAATTTATGCAAAAAGTGGCCATGGGATCACCACATTCTGTATCACTTAAGTGCACAATTAATAGGCATAGATAATTAAAAGAATGAAAACAGTGATAATGAGCTGAGTATACCCTATAATACCTAACAGTACTCTGACCACCTCTTTTTAGGGCATAGATCTAATATTTACATTATCATTATTTACTTAAGGGCTTATGCAATCACTGGTTAATAACTTAGAAATATGTCTCCAAAATTATTCTCTCTGAAAGTAGTTAATAAAAGGAAATAATAGCATTTTAGGGCCAATTAATTGTCACATCAAATTATTAATATTATATCATCTAAATTTAATAAGAAATAATTAGAAAATTTATTTTTGTGTGTGTGATTAAAGGAAAACACACTTTTCTGTCTCTCTTCCAAGGTCATTAATGAAACATAGGATCAGTATGAGTAATTACAATATCATGAATACTTAAATTTCTCTCATGCTGATACAACTATGATAAGATTACAGCTAGCACACTGATTTTGCTGTGTGACCTTTCAACTGGAAAACTCAAACCATCTTGCCTTAGAATGATTTCTTATGTTCCATTCTATCTGACAAAGGAAAAATAAGAGAAATACCTGCAATCCAATAATTTGCAGTTAGCACAGAAACATTCTCAAGGAAGTAGTGCCACAGCTACCCCATCACCCTTTTGTATTTCAGAAAGCAGCTTAATGCTATTAAATTAATTAATAAGGAGGCTATTGTCTGAGGTAGCCTTAATGCCTCAGTGGCCTAAATAAGCAAACCAAAATCAAATCCTGTAGATTTCTAAAGGTTGTGGAACCAATCACAGCAAACTAGGCTTTAGCTCTAGCCAATTAATAATTTTCTTACTTGGTTGTGTGTCTTTTCTCTATATTTTTTGTCTACAAAAATTTTACCCAAGCTTCTGTTGGTAAAGCACTCCTAACCATTTCTGGTTTGGCACTGCCCAGTTCAAATCAGTTTTTGTTCAAATAAACTCTTAGCATAAAAAAAAAAAAAGAAAGAAAAAAAAACAGTTTCAAGGATACTTGAAGCTTGTAGGGTAGGTAATACATTTATAATCCAGTAGTCAAAGCTGTTGTTTTTGGTATAGACTCAATGACTCGATGTATGTTCTCTGTTTTGCATTGTTCTAGATGATTTCACTTTCAAGTTCTCAAATGTAGGTATAATCTATAAAAAGAGAATATAGACAAATATCGTATGTAGCAATGAATATAATAATTCCAGTGAAATTTAACATCCTTTAGTTCAGAAAATTGCAAAACTCAGTCTGTAGGATTATGTAGAATAAAACCTTGTAAATTTGTGTAAATACCACTACATTCTAATTCATGGGCCCTTTGTGTAGCATAAATGCATATTGCCAAATTATGTGCACTTTATGAAGAAATGGAACTAAAAGTTTATATTGAGCATCTTGTATATACCATCTTGTTATTTAATTGTCTTTACCACATGCTACCATAGCAACTAGTTTAAAGCATACAGTAAGTACAAAGTAACACAGTAGCTTTAGTAATCACCTAACACAGTAGCTTTCCACTTCCATGCCGACCGGCGCCAGTCTGAGAAAAAATGTTAACACCATGATGTTGTATGAAGATTATTGAGTCTATAATTTTGTTCAAATCAATTTAAACAAAAATTAATTTGAAGATTATGGAGTCTGTAATCATTGGGTCTATAATCTTCATACATCAGGGTAGTTAAATCATTCATAGACAGTCACAAAAATTCTGTTGGACCAACTCCAGTCCGCGGACCAGCAGTTGAAAACCACTGATTAGCACACTACTTAGCATGCTTCTTTTTTTTTGCAATATAGTCCTTCTGTAAACAAGGGTGACATGAAAATTAATAATGGAGAGTAATGACAAAGGCACTAACTAATTAGAACAAGTAGAGCCACAACACTATGGCAGGGTCCTGGATGCCATGTGCTAGATAGACGTTAACATTTTGTCATTTTGCAGCAGTGGTCCTAAGAGTCTCTAAAAAGGGGTTGGGACAGCTAGGACAGAGGGCTCATTGAAAAGCTTAAGACAGTCATGTTTACCACCCAATATAGAAATAATTCAATATTGTAATAATCACTGTGATAATGTAAGTATGGACTATCAGCTAACCACAATTTTTATCCATTTTTGTGACTCCAAATAACACACTCTTCAGGAGACTAACAAAACTACAGCTCTAGTTTTTGGCTCATTTATAAGAATCTGTTAAATAAAATAAAAATGAGACCTTGTCAATTCTTCACATTCAGTACATTCAAAATTTAATGGTCTCTCATCCCCTATAAACATAATCTTTTCATTTTCTCCTCTTTCCACTCATTCTGGATGTCAATCTAGAGACCTGAGACGTCTCTGACTTTACCCTTTTCTTATCTTCAACGTGCTGATTGCCATCTTATTTTATCAAATCTACATCAAGATTAGCTCTGTCATATATCCTCTTCTTCATCCCCAAAACAATGGTAATCCAGGTCCTCACACTTCTTGTTTATGTCATTGTAACAGATGGGATTTTCCAACCTACTGCCAGACTCCCATTTCTTATTTTTTGTTAAATGTAGATAAGATTAGGGTTACCTTCCTACCCAACTAACTTGACTGTTCTGCATTGTTTAAAAACCTGCTTCAAATTTCTACACCTCAAATTTACCAATTGTTACTTTCAGCCTCATTTTGCACATGCATTCATACACCCACGTCATCATGCTTTCTATCAACTTTTACTCCTTCAATTAAGTTAATATTTTTCCTCCACTTCTATACCTTTGCTCATATGATCCCCTCTTCCTGGAAAGCACTCCCCTGCTCTTTCTTCCTAGTCAAAGCCTAGATTTTTCCTTAAGGCTCACTTTCCCCAAGAATTCTTTCTAAATCCCAGCAGACAAAAATCACTCACTTTCTAATAAGTGCCCATGATTTGAGAGAGACAGAGAGAAGAAGGGCAAAATAAAGAAGGAGGGAGGGAGGGAGAGAGAGAGAGAGAGAGAGAGAGAGAGAGAGAGAGAGAGAGAAGCATCAACTTGTTGTTCCACCGAGTTGTTTAATTTTAGTTGTGTACTCACAGGTTGTTTCGTGTATGTCCCCTGGCCAGTGATAGGACCTGCAACCTTGGTGCCCCTGGCTGAAGCCCTAACCCCTGAGAAATCTGGCCAGAGGGAAAGAACCCTTCTGAAAACATTTTGAAATCTTTTGTTTGAATGGAGTTTCACATGGAAATCTTTGCGGGGAGTAAATTGAGCTTCTCCTATTTGTTGGGAAAGTTAGTAGACTAGATCCATCTTTTTTGAGTGCTCACTGTGCCAGATAGTGATACAGTCACATCCTGTATGGAAATTGCCATGTTTCTAATCATTTCCAAATACTACTTCATGAAAATAAATTTAACAACTATGTACTTTCTGTGGTATATAGTATAGTGAAAATCACTCACAGAGTTACACCAGTGAGTCTAATCTTGAAGTCTAGTAGAGATTCATCACTGTCCAGTATGTAATTTTTGTGACATACACTGATAAAATCAAAATCCAAAATTCTATGTATTTTACACAAAGGTAATTTTATACAATGCCTCCTCCCCTCCTATTTATTTTAGATGAGTGAGATAGCTGAGTGCCCTAAATTACTTTTACTATCAATAATTCAATATTTACCTTACATGTTTTTCTTCACCTCAAGGAATTATTTATTTTATATTTTGGCAACTGTTATCAACAGTTAGTGGAAATAACAAACTGTCATAATACCATACATCATCACCATGCTTGGCTTATTTAAGGATCAATGGTCCTTGATTAACAATTTCCTCCAGAATTTCCAATCCAGATGACTCATGCATATTTGAAACACATAGTAAATATTTCACTATAAAATAATTATATCAAATTGCATTTCTTTAATTAAATTTCTCACTGTGTTTTATTCAGATGTGTATAGAAAGCAGTTTATATAGAATGCTAAATAAAAAGTAACAGTTAATTTGGGGGGCTATTAGTGTAAAAGTATGTTATCTTTTATATATATATATATCACAACATTACTTATTATCAGCTTCACACATAGCACTTCGCCTTTGATTTACACAAACAACTGTAAATGTTTTATATATTTGTGAGGAAGTGAATGATATTAGACCATCAATCCACAGGGACTGCAAATCAGGGGGAAAAAAGGCTATTACATTTCAGAAGCTGTTAAATCAGTTGTGCCCCCTGGCTGGTTTTGTCAGCTATATTTGCTGTGGGTGAAACCGTTGATGCCTGGACCTCTGGAGCAGCCCTGGGAGTGTTGGAGAGTAAATAGCAGCCGAGTTGTAAACTACACCACACATCTCGCACTTACCGCATAAACCCGGCTTACGCTTCCCCCTGAATAAATCCAGCAGCTTTAAAAAGAGCAAGGGAGAAAAATAAAGACAAGAGGAGGAGAAACGAAGGCAAAACTGGGCCCACGCCTTCTGTCACTGCCTCCAGCGTTAGCCACTCAGCAGCCTGCCAATGGGACACTCTTCTGCCAGTTGTAAATTTTAATTGGCCATCTGGGGAAAGCACAAACCACTGACTAGAGATTAATCAGCAAATTAACCCAGGCATAATACACATTTCCCACTGGATCAGACACTGCTCTAGGCTGGGGCGGAGCAGCCCGGGATGGAGGAGAACTTGTGAAGAATGCCATTACTGTGTTACTGCTTACTGCCATGCAGGAGAGCATCTTCCTAGAGTCCTGAAATTCTCTTCTGTGTGACCTTGTTAGTGCCCCTGATTTGTATGGCAGTCGCACAGAGGTTTGTTTTTTTTTTTTTCTTCTGTAAAGTGCTAAACACAGATGGCACAGGTACTGTGATTGCTGAAAAAAAATGTTGCTGAGTCAATGAAAGTGACAACTTTTCTCCAGTGGTCTATTCACTTGGTTTGCTAGAGTACCTACAATAGCGTGCCGGGACTTTTACCAGCTCGGGGAGTCACCAGATAAACACGTTTATTTAGTCGGTTTCTTGTGTGACATGGAAATGCTTTTTCACACCTCTGTAGTGTAAAAGCAGATTTTTAAATAATAAAGCCTCCTTCTTCAGGCCTAGGTTATTAACATTAATTTAAGACAAACAAGCTCAATAGAGGACAGCGTGGCCTCAACTCTTTCAACAGGTCTTCTCATCGTCTCATGGCCATGAACGAGCTCAGACAGGGAAAGAGGCTCACCCTGAAAGATGGACAGATTAAGGTGTTAACCATGAGAAAGGTAAAGTGACGGAATGGTGGGAAAGAGGGAGTGGTTTTGATATAGGTGGAGCGAGAGGATGGTGTGGAAGCAGTAATTTTACGTAACTTTTGGAATAATAGAAATGGAAGGGCTTTGTGCTTTATTATAAACAAAGATCTTTCAGATATAGAATATCAGGAAAGCTCAGAGGTGGTACTATAAAGCACAAATAAAAGACACATTGAGTAAATTTGTGGGAGGGGCCTAAGGAAGATTAGAGGGTGACATGCCAGGGCAGGTCAGGGAAGATCTGAGATTTTTCATCTTGCTGACAGTTGCATCTCCAGAATTTAGCA
The DNA here is from genome assembly GCF_036850765.1 of Saccopteryx bilineata. Classification (NCBI taxonomy): domain Eukaryota; kingdom Metazoa; phylum Chordata; class Mammalia; order Chiroptera; family Emballonuridae; genus Saccopteryx; species Saccopteryx bilineata. Next base: position 80,851,665 of record NC_089494.1, read on the forward strand.
TGGTACATATAATACAGTGGCCCATACTAAGCACTCAACATGTTTTAATGAAAGAAGACATATCTACTTTTAATAACAATAGAAGCCATTGTTTAATCAACATGCCGTTCCTGCCTACTGTTGCCATTCCTGATTATAGTCCATGCTGAATGAACAATAATAGACCATGTGATGAGGGTCTACACTCAAACCACCTTCGAGGCCCCAACTTACAGACTGACAAGAGAGAAACCTATGATATCACCTAGTGCAAGGACCTTGACCAAAACACAGATGAGCTGCCCCAATCAGATTTTTGTCCTGGAAGTTTGGAAATGAAGCGTTGAGAGACTGTCAGTTAGCAATGGACTTACAGTATAAAGGCTGTGATACAAGAAAGGAAAAGTGGGAGATGCAGTGATTTGTATGTGCAAACAGGGAAAGATAACGTCCTGAAAGAGAAGAATGGAGCCTCTCTGCAAGGAGAGGCAGGAGTGAGGCAGGCAGACCCTAGAAACAGAGCACAGCCTCTTGGTCTCAGTTCCATCTTATTCAAAGTGCCTACCTCTACATCTTTTCCTGGCCTCAGCTATTATGTAATTTGAGTGAGTTTACACGGCATTCTGGTCATTGCAACCAAAGGAACTTTGACCAGAGCCACCATCAATGGTAATAGCACCATCATAAACCAATGGCCTGAGAAGACAAATAAAACTAGTAATCGTTGCACCCACCCCTTTCAGTAGTGTACAGAATTTCAGAACTCTGAAGCATGTTGGTCATTTTCAGAAATACAAGTCATGGTGGGTTATTTTATACAGCTCTGCTCTGACCCACCACTAAATCACACAGACCCATTCACCTGCCTCTGGCAAAAGAGATAGATTTTTTTTCACAACCAGGTATGGATTTCTTTCTGTTTTATTACATTATTGCAAGCAATGCTGCCTGCCAAACCACATGGCCTTAAACTGAAATGGCTTCTGGCCAAACACTGGATTATCTGTGACAATAAATCAGTCAATACGCAGGGCCTGGAGAACCACAGCAGTTAAATAGATGTCTTTGGCTTCAGGTGGGGAAACCTTTGCTCAAATACCCAACCCAACTCCTTATAAGGTCTTCTAAATAGATTTTATTTAAGTAGTATTTTAAACTGCCCAGCAGTTTAGTGTGAGGTTTTATATGGAATTTAAGGGCATGAAAAGAGAGTAGGCAATGGTTCTAGATTAAACATTGATTGCAATAAATGGTAGAAACAAAATATTAGTCTTTTTAGCATTTCTAGTATCCCAACAAAAGCTTTTAAAAGCGTTGGCATGTCTGGCCTCTGGTCATTGTCTCTGACTTGAATGCCTGGGCTGTACATACTGCACACAGATAATAATTCCTAACCCAACAGTTACTGTACACTGTAGTCAGTATTTTCATTGTGCTTCAGTGGATGGATTAATTTTTCTCCTCTGGGAGGGATAGGATCCAAAGGTTAGAACAGGCTCAAATAAATTATGTTCAGTTTTTGTGGACTCCTCTGAATTATTCTAAAACCTTGGTATCAAGCTTCAACTTTGTTTCGCTACTTCATCTTATCTCAATTATATATATGAAAAATTGGAAGAAATTGTATTGACTCATTTGACAAGGCATTAGAGATTCTCTTTTTTTTTTACAGAGAGAGAGACAGTCAGAGAGAGGGATAGATAGGGACAGACAGACAGGAATGGAGAGATGCAACGAATGGTTTTCGTTGCAACACCTTAGTTGTTCATTGATTACTTTCTCATATGTGTCCTGACTGTGGGCCTTCAGCAGATCAAGTAACCCCTTGCTCAAGCCAGCAACCTTGGGTTCAAGCTGGTGAGCTTTGCTTGAGCCAGATGAGCCTGCGCTCAAGCTGGCGACCTCGGGGTCTCAAACCTGGGTCTTCCGCATCCCAGTCCACCACTCTGTCCACTGTGCCACCGCCCGGTCAGGCACATTAGAGATTCTTGACAAGAAAATATCTGAAGTATATAAGTACGGAATAGTATAATGATAATATAGATAACTTGTTATTATGCTTTGTGCATAGTTTTCATGCACCATACATTTTAATGAAATAAAGGCAAAAGAGAAGAATGGTAGTATTTTGCGTTTTTATATTTCTTTTTTCTAAATCTTTTAAAATACTTTATGCTCTTATTTCGCCATTATATCTAAAAATAAAATAGTTACCTGGGGATGATTTTACACTATGTTGCTAAGATATAAAAATGGAGTTAAGGAAACTGAGATCTATAATAATCACGTAAAAAAATAGAATATCAATTGACAACAGTGCCCATTACACAGTAATGATGTAGGTATACTTATGAATTTGATTTGCTTAAAAGAGTAACCTGCATGTTCCTTCACATCTGCTTCACTTTTCTTCTTCCTCATTTCCTACCATTCTTGTATATCAGTGGTCTCCAACCCCCAGGCTGTGGACCGGTACCGGTGCGTGGGCCATTTGGTACTGGTCCGCAGAGAAAGAATAAATAACTTACATTATTTACGTTTTATTTATATTTAAGTCTGAATGATGTTTTATTTTTTTAAAATGACCAGATTCCCTCTGTTACATTCGTCTAAGACTCACTGTTGACGCTTGTCTCATAAGTTTGACAATTATATTTAAAAATATAATTTTTACGCCGGTCGCATAATTTTATTTTGTGCACTTATTCGTCCCACCCTAAAGGCCCGTCCGTGAAAATATTTTCTGACATTAAACCGGTCCGTGGCTCAGAAAAGGTTGGGGACCACTGCTGTATATTCTATGCCTCAACCACCTGGAACTTCTCTGCTCCTGCAGCTCATCATGGTTTTCTACGGCCGAGTATCTTGCACGTACCCTATTTCCAAAAATGCTTCTTCCACTTTCATTTCTTCTTACCTGGAGCACTCTTACTCATCTTCAAGGTCCTGATCATATGTTGCTTTGAGAAGATTTTTTTGTCTTCTTCAAGTAGAGTTCGTTGCTTTGCTCTCAAAGGCTGTTTTTAGGACTTTCACCATACCATTGCTTTACCTCTTGTAACGTTTAATAATGAAGTTTATCTGTTTACACTTGTCTTCTCAAGTATTGCAATAGGATGTAAACTCTTTGAGGACTAAACTCAACAACCAGTATTGTGTCCCATACAAAGTAGATAATCCATAAATATTTGGATAATGAAGACACTAATACATTATTTGCAGCATTGTGAACATTACGAATATGGCAAAGAATCTCCAACCACTAAGTGGATTTCAGGACCAATCTTGTTTACCCTGATGACACAGGAAGATTGAGATAATTTCAGGTGTAATAAAAGATGACCTCGGTTTTCATAACTTTAACCTGGTCAACACTAGCTATGCTATCATTTTAACTTTGCCATTTTATTAAATGTGAAATGGAATCACTGCGGTTATATTTAGTATTCCCCTGATGCCTAACAGTGTTGAAAATTGTTTAATATGCTTATAGGCCATTTGGCTATGTTCTTTAAAAATATTCCATTCAAATCATTAGTCTATCTGAGAAAAGTGGGAGAAGTAGATGGCTTCTTATTAAGTTGTGTGAGTCTGTTGTCAGAGATGTATACTAAAATTTTTCTCTCAATCTCAGGCTTGCCTTTTCATCTTATTGATGTTGCCTTTTAATCTATTTTTTGAGTTAATATTTGTGTACAATATGATGTGGAGGCCACAATTTATTTGTTCCATATAAATATGCAGTTGTTTCCACATTATTTGTTGAAAAAACTATAATTTCACCTGCTAAATTATGTTGGCACCTCTTGAAAAAATTTGACCATAGATTTATGAGTGAACTTTTGGACTTTTAATTTATCTATATATCTATCTTTATACCACACTTTTCATGATTGCCATTGCTTCTTTTCCCTTCTGTTTTTCTGATTTCTAGTTCATTAGTTTTAGCTATTAAATCTTTGTGATTGGTTATTAAAAGTTCTCCAAAATTATATTTTTTTTAGTATTTTCTCTATTGTTTTCAATATTGTTATGGTTTACATTTCTATATAAAAATGAATTCTTAATTTCTTAAAAATGCTTACTAAGATTATTATTAAAATTGTGCTAAATCTATAAACTGTTTTAGGGAAAATGTATATCTTAACACTGAGTCTTTCAATCCATGAACATATATTTTTATTTTTTAGTTAATTTAAAAATATTCTCAGCAATGCTTTCTAGTTTTTATTTTCGAAGTTTTGCACAGCTATAAATTTATTCTTAGGTATTCTATTTTTATGTTGTTTTGAATAGCTTTTTTTAAATTTCACTTTCTAATTGGTTGCTGTTAGAGAAATACAGTTGATTTTTGTATATTGATGATGTGTTCTATAATCTTAATAAAGTCATTGATTAATTCTAATAGATTTTTGTATATTATTTAGGGTTTTCTATGTTGACATGTCATCTTCAGAGAAAGGCATTATTTCCTTCCAAGGTTTAAGCTTTTAAATTTTTGGGCATTATTTATAGACCGTCAGTGCATATTGGATAGAGATTGTAAAAGCTATATTCTTGCTTTGTTCCTGACCTTAGGAATAAAGCATTCAGTCTTTCAACATTAAATATAATGTTATTTGTAGGTTTTAATAGATTTCTTTTCTTGGGTTGAAAAGGTGTTTTCTATTTCTCATTTCTTAAGAGTTTTATTTTTATTATGAAACTGTTAAAAGTTTTTTATGCATTTGATGAGATGATTTGAGTGATTATGAAATATCACACTAATTTTGAATTTATGACATTAATCCTTATGGTCTTGGTGCATTCTTTTCTTTTTATATATTGCTGACTTAAATTTCCTAATATTTTGTTAAGAATTTTTATCTCGATCTGTGAAGAACACTGATCATTATCATTGCTTGTATTTTCTTGTAAGATTTTGATATTAAAGTCACACTGGTTTCAAAATATGAAGAATAAATTCACTTTTCTCTGTTTACTAAAAAAGTTCATGAAAAATAATTATAATTTCTTCCTGAAAAGTTTGATAGAATTTATCTGTAAGGTTATCTGGCCTTGGAGTTTCACTATGGAAAAATATTTAAAATACAAATTCTTCAATAGATACATAGCTATTTTGATTTTCTGTTTCTACTGTGTCAACTTAAAAAGTTGTCCTTAGAAAATTTACCATTTCACCTTTGTTATTTAATTTCTTGACATAAAGTTATTTAAAATATTAGATTTATTATTTTGATGTTTGTGGAAACTGTAATAATATTCTCTCTTTTTTTAATTCCTAAAATTTGTGGTTTTCTCTTGAATTTCTTTTGCTAATTGTAGTCAGTGTTAGTAATTTTTTTAGAGAACTGACTTTGGCTTTGGTTGATTTTCTGTTTTTTATTTTATTAATTCTGTTTCATCCATTCATTTATTTTATGCAAACTGAGTTAATTTGTTCTTTTTTACTTACTATGTTTTTTTTTTTATTTTAGAAGGCAAAGAGGGAGAGAGAAAAAGAGAGAGAGAGAGACAAACATCAATCTGTTGTTCCATCTATTTATGCGATCATTGGTTGATTCTTCTATGTACCCTGATTGGGGATTAAACCTGTAATGTTGGTGTATTGGATCAATGGTCTAACCATCTGAGATACCCAGCCAGGGTTTAAATTTTATTTTCTTTATTTTAGGTTTCTTTTTACATTTACAAACTATAAACATCAAAATGTATATAAATATCAAATCATTACGATGTATACCTGAAAATAATAGAATGTTATATGTCAATTATGCTACTATAAAAATGTTTTAAACTAACAAAGTACAAATCTTAAGTGTATGTATGATTTTAGAGTTATGTTTGTATCCATGTAACCATTTAAAATATTGAAAATTACCATTAATATAGAAAATTCCATTTTATGCTATAACTTACATAGTCATATATTTTTAAAATTTCTTTTTAACCCTTTCCGGTTAATGGTCTCTCAGAAAAACCTGCTTTTCGTTTCTATCCCTGAAGATTCATATGGTTGGTTTTTTAAGTTCATATACATAAATTCATACAGTATTTACTTGTGCCTGACTTCTCTCTTTCAACTAATATTTTGAGATCTGTGATCTATCATCAGTCAAGAGTTGATTTTTTTTTTATTACTGAGTAACAGTTCATTGAACAGACTAGTATCTGTTTATTCATTGTACTATTGATGAACATGTGGTTTGTTCCAAATTTGCAGCTGCTATGGTTGTACAAAGTTATGGTTGTATGTTTCGTAACAATGAAGACTAAACTACAATAAAGTCATTCAGCCAGTGCTAAATCAAGGATTAACTAAAATAAAAAGATAATTTTAATTTTTAGTTTAATACTGTTATTTTTTAATAAACTGACCAGTTTCTTCAAATATACATAGGTAACCTTAATCAACTTATATTAAAACTATTTTAAATTATGATATAATTTCATACTATAAATTTTATCTTTTAAAGTGTGTTATTGTATATTCACATGGTTGTGCAACCATCACCGTTATCTAATTCCAGAACAATTTTATCATTCTAAGGAGATCTGCTAAATACTGTCAATCCTAATTTTCCTTCCCTCAAATATAAACAAACATAAATTGACTTTCTGTCTCTAAGGATTTAACTATTCTAGACATTTCATATAAATGCAATCATACAATTTGTGGTCTTTTGTCTCTGACTTTTTTCACTTACCATAAAACTTTCAAGCCTGACCAGGCAGTGGTGCAGTGGATAGAGCATTGGACTGGGATGCGGAGGACCCAGGTTTGAGACCCCGAGGTTTCCAGCTTGAGCGTGGGCTCATCTGGTTTGAGCAAAAAGCTCACCAACTTGGACCCAAGGTCAATGGCTCAAGCAAGGGGTTACTCGGTCTGCTGAAGACCCATGGTCAAGGCACATATGAGAAAGCAATTAGTAAATAACTAAGGTGTTGCAACAAAAAACTAATGATTGATGCTTCTCATCTCTCTCTGTTCCTGTCTGTCTGTCCCTATCTATCCCTCTCTCTGACTCTCTCTCTCTCTCTGTCTCTGTAAAAAAACAAAAACAAAAAAACTTTCAAGGTTTATTCATATGGTTCATATGGTAACATGCATCAGTACATGCTTTCTTTTAAAAGCTAAAAATTGTTTTATTTTGGCCCTGGCCGGTTGGCTCAGCGGTAGAGCGTTGGCCTGGCGTGCGGGGGACCCGGGTTCGATTCCCGGCCAGGGCACATAGGAGAAGCGCCCATTTGCTTCTCCACCCCCACCTCCTTCCTCTCTGTCTCTCTCTTCCCCTCCCGCAGCCAAGGCTCCATTGGAGCAAAGATGGCCCGGGAGCTGGGGATGGCTCCTTGGCTTCTGCCCCAGGCGCTAGAGTGGCTCTGCACCCCCCCCCCCCGCGAGGGGCAGAGCATCGCCCCCTGGTGGGTGTGCCAGGTGGATCCCGGTCAGGCGCATGAGGGAGTCTGTCTGACTGTCTCTCCCCGTTTCCAGCTTCAGAAAAATACAAAAAATAAAAAAATAAAAAATAAAATAAAAATTGTTTTATTTTATGGTATACTATATTTTACTCTTACATTCAAAGCATGGATATCTGACCTTTATCCACTTATCAGCCATTAAAAATAATGTGTGATCACATTTGTAATTCTTGGGGGTTTATAACTAGGAGTGTAATTGCTGGGTTATATGATAACTGTACATTTAACATTTTGAGAAACTGCCAAACTGCTTTTGAATGTGGTTGCATCATTCTACATTTCCAGCAACAATGTATGATTGTTCTAATTTCTCCATATCCTTGCCAATACTTGTTATTGTCTTTCTTTTATATTGTAGCCATCCAAGTAAGTGTGAAGCAGTATCTCACTAAGGTTTTGATTTTCATTTCCCCAATGACTAATAATGTTGACCAATTTTTTAATGTGATTATAGACTATTTGCATAGCTACTTTGAGTGCATGACTATTCAAATCTTTTGCCCATGTTTTCACTGGGTCATTTATTTTTTTGTTGTTAAGTAGTTCTGTATATATTCCAAATATAAGATCTTATATATAATTTTGCAAATATTTTCTCCCATTCTGTAGGTTGTCTTTTATAATTTTTATAATAGTGTTTTTAAAGCACATGAAGATTTAACTTTTATAAACTTTAATTTAATCTAATTTTTTTTCTTTTACTTGTGCTTTTGGTGTGAGACCTAAGAAACTAGTGCATACTTTAAGATTAAGAAGGTTTACACATATGTTTGTTTTTAAGACTTTTATAGTTTACCTCTATTTTTATTTTATTTTATTTTATTTTATCTTATTTTATTTTATTTTATTGTGACAGAGACAGAGAGAGACAGAGAGAGGGGAAGACAGACAGGAAGGGAGAGAGATGAGAAACATCAATTCCTCACTGCAGCTCCTTAGTTGTTCATTGATTGCTTTCTCATATTTGCCATGACTGGAAAGCTACAGCAGACTGAGTGACCCCTTGCTCAAGCCAGCGATCTTGGGCTCAAGCTGGAGAGCCTTGCTCAAACTAGATGAGCCCACACTCAAGCTGACAACCTTGGGGTTTTGAACCTGAGTCCTCCACATCCCAGTTCAATGCTCTATCCACTACGCCACCGCCTGGTCAGACTATAGTTTACCTCTTAAATTTAGGTTTTTGATTCATTTTGAGTAACTTTATATATGGTGTTAAACAGTAAGTAGTTTAAGTTCATTTTGTTCATGTGGCTATTGAGTTTTCCCAGTACCATTTGTTTAAAAGAGTACTTTTTTTTCCATTGAATTGTACTGGCACCTTTGTCAAAAATTAATTAACTCTATATACATAGGTTGATTTCTGTACTCTCAAATGTATTTTCCTTACCTTATTTATCCTTAGGCAAGTACCAAACAACTTTGATTTCTGTTGCTTTGTAATAAATTTTAAAATTGGAAAATGTCAGTCCTGCAATTTGGTTCTTCTTTATCAAGATGATTTTGACTATTATGAATATCTTGCATTCCCATCTCAATTTTAGAATCAGCTTGTCAATTTCTTCAAAATAAAAGAAGGAGCTGAAATAAGGGTTGCACTGTATCTGCAGAACAATTTAAGGAACACTGTTGACTAAACACAATTAAGATTTCTAGTCCATAAACATAAGTGTTTTTATATTTATTTAGGTCCTCTTTAATTTTGTTCAATGATATTTCAAAGACTTTCACTTCTTTTCTTAAATTTATTCCTAAGAACTTTTTTAGTGCTATTTAAATGAGATTACTTCCTTTCCAAATTATTTATTGCCAGTTCATAGAATACAGCTGATTTTTGTATAATGATCTTACATTCTGTAAACTTCCTGAACTCATCTATTAGCTATAACATTTTCTTATGGATTCTTTAGGATTTCTATATGCAAGATCATGTCATCTACAAATATTTATAGTTTTACTTCTTCCTTTCCTAAAACCAATTTTATTTACTTTTCTTGCTTGGTTTTCCTGGCTAGAATCTCCAACACAGTGGTAAAAAGTAGTGGGGAGAGTGGACAACTTTATCTTATGGTTATCACAGGAAGAAAGTTTTAGCCTTTCAACATTATGTATAACATTGGCTGTGGTTTTTTGTAGATGCCCTATATGTGATTAAGGAAGTTTCCTTTTATTTCTAGTCTATAGAATGTTTTCTTTCCATCACTAAAGGGTGTTGCAAACATACAAATGGCCAACAGATATATGAAAAGATGCTCATCTTTGCTAGATATTAGAGAAATGCAAATCAAAACTACAATAAGATACCACCTCATACCTGTTAGATGGGTTGTTATTAACAAGGCAGATAATAATAAGTGTTGTAGAGGCTGTGGAGAAATAGAAACTCTCATTCACTGACGGCAGGAATGTAAACTGGTACAACCATTATGGAAGAAATTATAGTGATTCCTCAAAAAACTAAGAATAGAACTATCCTATAACACAGCACTCCCTCTACTGGGTGTCTACCCCAAAATCTTAAAAACACTGGTATGCAAAGATGCATGCACCCCCATGTTCATCACAGCATTATTCACAGAGGCCAAGACACGAAAACAACCAAAGTATCCTTCAATAGGAGACTGGATAAAGAAGAAGTGGCACAAATATACAACAGAATACTACTCAGCCGTAAGAATTGATGACATATTGCTATTTACAGCAACATGAATAGAACTTGAGAACATAATACTAAGTGAAATAAGTAAATCACAAAAAGCTAACAACTATAGAATTTCACACATAGGTGCAATATAAAAATGAGACTCATGGACATAGATATAAGCGAAGTGATGACCAGGTGAAGGGGGTTAGGAGGGAGGGGAGTACAGAGGGACAAATATATGGTAATGGAAAATTATTTAATCTTGGGTTATGGATAGAAAACATAACAGTTCAAATGTTATAGAAATGTTTACTTAAAATCTATGTACTCTTATTGATAAATATCAGCCCATTAAATTTAATTTTTTAAATATAATGATTTTTAAGTGGGTGTTGGATTTTGTCAAATTCATTTTCTGCAACAATGAAATGGTGTGCATTTTGTCTTTATTCTATTAATATTGACTTAGTTTTGTATGTTACTCAACCTTGCATTCTTGGGATACATCTTACTAGGCTATTTTGTGTAATCTTTTTGGTATGTTGCTGGATTTACTTTGCTAGCATTTTGTTGAGGGATTTTATATCTATCATAAACAATATTCCTCTACAGTTTCTTGTGATGCACTTGCCTGATTTTGGCAGTACTTTAATACTTGTCTTATAGAATGATTTGGGCAATATTCACCCTCTTTTTTTTATAAAAAAGTTTGTGAAAGTTTGTTGTTGATTCTTCAATTGTTTAGTAGAATTGATCAGTGAAGCTATTTGGGCCTACATTTTTCTTTGTGAAAGTTTTAGAATACTAATTTAATCTCGTTACTTTGTAGAGGTCTGTTTAGATTTTCTATTTCTTCGCTTTAGTTAGTTTATGCCTTTCTAGGAATGTGTCCATTTTATCTAATTAATCTAATTTATTGACATATTTATTTTCACTCTTAATAATTTTTTTTTAATTTCTCTATTGTCAGTAGTCATATCTCCTCTTTCATTTCTGATTTTAGTCATTTGAATCTTCTTTTATTTTTTATTTTTGGTCAATCCAGTGAAAGACTTTTCAAATTTGTTAATCTTTCCAAAAACAAGTTTAAATTTTCATTGATTTTTCTCTATTCCTCTTCTAATCTATTATATTAATTTTCACTTTAGTTTTTATTATTTCCTTCCTTCTGTTTGCTTTAGGTTTAATTTGCTTTTCTTTTTTCAATATCTTAATTTTTTTTTTTACTTTTTTTTAGATTTTATTTATCCATTTTTTTAGGGTGGGGAGAGGAGCAGGAAGCATCAACTCCCACATGTGCCTTGACCGGGCAAGCCCAGGGTTTCAAACTGGTGACTTCAGTGTTCCAGGTCAACACTCTACCCACTCTGCACCACCACAGGTCAGGCTCCAATGTTTTAACTTTCCAGTGGAAAGTTAGTTTATTGATTTGAACTCCTTCTTTTTAAATATAGCCATTTTATGGCAACATATGCTATAAAAATGCTATAAATTTCACTGTAAGCATTGTTTTTAACTGTATTCCACATTTTTTTTTTGACAGAGAGAGGGACAGATAGGGACAGACAGACAGGAAGGGAGAGAAGGGAGAAGCATCAATTCTTCGTTGCGGCACCTTAGTTGTTCATTGATTGCTTTCTCATATGTGCCTTGACTGGGGAGCTACAGCAGACCGAGTGACCTCTTGCTCAAGCCAGTAAGCTTGGGCTCAAGCTGGTGAGCCTTGCTCAAACCAGATGGGCTCGCACTCAAGCTGGTGACTTCATGGATTTGAATCTGAGTCATCTGCGTCCCCAGTCCGACGTTCTATCCACTGTGCCACGTCCTAATCAGGCTATTCCACAACTTTTACTGAGCTGTGTTTTAATTTTTATTCATCTCAATATATTTTCCTTTTAAATTTTCTATGATTTTTTCTTTGATCCATTGGCTATTTTAGAATATGTTATTTAATTTCTAAATGCTTTTGAATTCCTGGATTTTATTCTGTTACTGATTTTTAGTCCATTGTGTTTGAAAAAGACATTGTATTATTTAAATACTTCTAAATTTATGCAGAATTGTTTTATGTGGTTTATCCTATTGAATCTTCTGTGTATTTGAGAAGAATGTGTATTCTGCTGTTGATGAGTAGAGTACTCTATAAACATTAAGTCTATTGCTTCTTAGTGTTGTTCAAGTCATATTTTCTTGTTGATCTGGCTAGATGTTTTATTCATTATTGAATTGTGGTATTGAAGTCTCCAACTGTTATTGAATTGTTTATTTCTCCTTTCAATTATGTTACTTTTTGCTTTATGTATTTTGGGACTCTGTTGTTAGGTAAATATGTTTATAACTATTATATTTTTAACGGATTGACACTTACATAATTTAAAATGTTCTTTGTTTCTAGTAGTGATTTTTGCCTTAAAGCAGTGGTTCTCAAAGTGTGCATCAGGGTGCACTGGTGCACCCTAGAAGATTTCCAGGTGCACCCTATGGTATTCCAGAGAAATATGTGCCTGTTAGAGACCAAAAAACGAACAGGGATTTTGGAGTTTGGATTTTTGGGGGACAGAGGTGTGGGGAATTGGCTATAAGCTGATAGTCTGCCCAAATCCCCATCTCACTTGCCTGATTAGGTTGCAAAAGGCTGTTAAACTGTGGTGCTGGATTGTTCACATTACCTTCCATGTTCCCCGGAAAGACTGAAGGCAAGTTTCTTCTATCCTTTGTTTGGTGTAAAGTTAAGATTATATGTATGGTGGGGGGTTTTGGATTAATAATTAAACATAAGGAATTGTCTCTTCTACTTTTTTTGTGGCAGAAACAGAGAGAGTCAGAGAGAGGGACAGATAGGGACAGAAAGACAGGAAGGAAGAGAGATGAGAAACATCACTTCTTCATTGCGGCTCCTTAGTTGTTCATTGATTGCTTTCTCATATGTGCCTTGACTGGGAAGGGGGGGGGCTACAGCAGACCAAGTGACCCCTTGCTCGAGCCAGAGACCTTGGGCTCAAGCTGGAGAGCCTTGCTCAAACCAGATGAGCCCGTGCTCAAGCTGGTGACCTCGGGGTGTTGAACCTGGGTCCTCCACATCCCAGTCCTATGCTCTATCCATTGCACCACCGCCTGATCAGGAAAGAAATAGTCCCTTAAAGCCTTTTGGATTTCTATAAAAGAAGAATATGTGACAATATCTAAAAAAGCTTCGAACATTTTACTACAATTTTCAACATCTTATTTATGTGAATTAGGAATTTCTACCCTCAACACAATTAAGAGTAAAAAGGGAGGAATTCTTCAATGTATTGATGAGAAAATGAGAGTTTGCCTTTCAAATATATGCCCAAACGTTGAAGAAACTTCTAGGACAATCAGGCTCATGTTTCTCATAAACACAAGAATGAAAAAACTTAACACATTCATGCCAGAACATGCTGAATTTACTAAATCTTACTAAGAATGTGTATATATATATATATATATATATATATATATATATATATATATATACACACACACACACACACACACACACACATGTATATATAATATATATCACTTTTTGTCATTTTGTTATCTTTTAACCCCTCTTTTTTATGAATTCTAAAAAGCATAACTCGAAAAATGTAACAAAAAATGTTTTTAATGTCAGAATAAATTTAATTTTGTCGTATTTATTTTGTTTAATTACCATAAAAGCATGCTTGCACTTTATATTTTTTAATATTTGACTTAATTATTATAACATACAATATTTCTCAGAAATTTGTATATAGTGCACCTACAATTATTTGTAGGATTTTAAATGTGCCCCGACTTCAGAAAGTTTGAGAAACACTGCCTTAAAGTTTATTTTGTCTGGTTTTAGTTTTGCCACTCCAGCTCTATTTTGGTTTCTTTTTGTATGGTATATCTTTTTCAGTGTTTTATTAAATCTATTTATATTTTTCAATCTAAAGTGCAATTTCTGTAGAAACATACAGTCAGATACTGTTGTTTTCAAATTCATTTGCCAATCTCTGCCTTTTGATTGAAATGAGTACTCCATTTATATTTAATGCAACTACTGATAGCATAGAATTTATAACTGCCATTTGGCTATTTGCTTTTTACTTGTCTCATGTCTCTTTTGCCCTGTATTTTTTCATTATTGTCCTCTTTTTTAAAATATATATATTTACTGTATTATTTAAGTCCTTTGTTTCTTTTATTATAATTTTCATATTATTTTTTTGGTAATGGCCCTGAGGATGACCATTTTCATTTATAATAGCATAGTTTGGGTTAATACTAACTTACTTTTGGTAGTATACAAATTTTTTTTATTTATATAGGTTCAACTTTTCTTCTTTTAACTGTTATTGTCATAGAAATGATATTGGCTCTGGCAGGTTAGCTCAGTGTTAGAGCTTCTGCCAGGCTTGTGGAAGTCTCGGGATTGATTCCTGTCAGAGCACAAAGAAGTGTCCTTCTGATTCTCCACCCCTCTTCCTCTCCCTTCTCTCTCTCTTTCTTTTTCTCTCTTGCAGCCATGACTTGATTGGAGCGAGTTGGCTTGGGGCCTGAGAATGGTTCTATGTCCATTGCTTCAGGTACTAAGAAGAACTCGGGTGCTGAGCAACAGAGCAATGCCCTTGATGTGCAGAGCATCACCCCCTACTGGGCTTGCCAGGTAGACCCTAGTCAGGGATCATGCGGGAGTCTGTCTCTACTTCCCCTCCTCTCACTGAATAAAAAAAAAACTGATATCTTTATATTTTTGTGTCAATGCAAAATTAAGTATTGCTTTATCTAGTATTCATATAACACAAATAGAAAAAAATTACCAACACTACTTGTAAATATTTGGAGATTTTCTAGATATTTTTCTGTTACTGATTTCTGGTTTTATCTTATTTTGGTCAAAGGACATATTCTTAAGACCTCAATCTCCTGAAATTTATTGAGACATATTTAATGATACAAAATATGCGCTATTTTGTTGGACATTAGATATAGACTTGAAAAAATAAATGTTCTATAGTTATTCTGTGTCATCTTAGTGTCCTGTAAATGTCAATTAATTCAGGTCTGTGGTTTAGATTTTTTTATATTCTTCCTGATTTTTTTTCTTTTCTTTCTTTTTTTTTTTTTTTTTTGTCTATGAGTGGAATAAGGGATGTTAAAATCTTCAACCATACCTGTGGGTTTGTGTATTTCTCCTGTTTGTTTCACTGATTTTTACATCCCAAAGATGAAATGATTATTCTGTTAGCAGTTGGGAATGTGCAGTATAAAAGTCCGGTGCTTTCAATTCAAACAAAGGCTGCTTTGAAGTATTATAAGAGTGTAAACTACCAACTTCAATGTTGAGACGAGTTGAGATTATTAATTAAAAACATAGCTCTTCTTGTTCTCCTTGGTGTTTTGGAATGGATACTGTCAAATTGCTATTTATTCTTCCCATGAGAGACCACTGAACACTTATACAGAATGATAACCTTGTCCCTTTATACTGACATGCAATAAAACATAATTCTAATCTTAATAAATTTAGAATAAAATAGCATACTAAACAACCTTATGCCTTGTTTTCACCATCAAACACCCAGTCAATGTTCTGACCTCCTGTGAATACTACTTCTCTTATTGCCTCTGTCTTCATTTTCACTTACTGTCTGATGCTCCTTACCCAAGACTATACAGAAGATGAAGGCTGCCAAACATGAATGACTTAAAATTTCTAAAGCTTATCCTCCAGATCAAATAGCCCCACCTTCATTGTAATGAGAGTAATTGAGTACATAAAGTTCCTGAAAAATAGTTTTATTCTTAGCCACGTTGAATGTTCTCCTACATGGCTTCACTGATGACTTTTCTCTTAACTGGTGCTATACTCACTCACTTCTTAACTATCTGCTTACCTTCACAGGCATCCTCTGTCCTTTAGAATATTTTTTTATAGCCTCTATCTTTTCTTTAATACAGATCTCTTTGGTGATGTAATTTTAAATTTTCAACTCCCACTGTTCAGATTAGGAATATCCTTTTCTTTTTTTAATTAATTTTAATGGGGTGACATTGATAAATCAGGGTACATATGTTCAGAGAGAACATCTCCAGGTTATTTTGACATTTGATTATGCTGCATTCCCATCACCCAAGGTCAAATTGTCTTCCATCACCTTCTAACAGGTTTTCTTTGTGCCCTTCCACTCCCCCCGCCCCCTCCCTCTCCTCCCCCACCCTGAACCACCACACTCTTGTCCATGTCTCTGAGTTTCATTTTTATGTCCCACCTATGTATGGAATCATATAGTTCTTAGTTTTTTCTGATTTACTTATTTCACTCAGTATAATGTTATCAAGGTCCATCCATGTTGTTGTAAATGAGAAGGATAGAAGTTAATTCTTTGAATATCTGGTAGAATTCACTTGTGAAGCCATCAGCCCCAGTACTTTTCTTTTTTGGGAGTTTTTTTGATAACTGTTTTGATCTCATTTGGAGTAATCGGTCTGTTTAGGTTTTCTGATTCTTCCAGATTAATTTTTGGAAGATTATGTTTCAAGGAATTTGTCCACTTTATCTAGGTTGTCTAGTTTTTTGGCATACAGTACTTCATAGTATTTTCTTACAATTATTTTGTATTTCTGTTGTCAGTTGTTATTTCTCCACTCTCATTTCTAATTCTATTTACTTGAGTCCTCTCTCTTTTTTTTCTTGGTGAGTCTGGTTAAAGGTTCATTGATTTTGTTTACCTTTTCAAAGAACCAGCTCCTGGTTTCATTGATCCTCTGTATTGTTTCTTTAGCCTTTATATCATTTATTTCTGCTCTGATCTTTATTATTTCCTTCCTTCTACTACCTCTGGGCTTTACTTGCTGTTCTTTTTCTAGTTCTTTTAGATGCAGGGTCAAGTTGTTTATTTGAGCGTTTTCTAGCTTTTTAAGGTATGCCTGTAAATGCTATGAACTTCTCTCTCAGGACTGCTTTTGCTGTGTCCCATAAATTTTGAGTTGATGTATGCTCATTATTGCTCATTTCTAGGAATTTTTTTTACCTCTTCTTTGATCTCATTGTTAACCCATTCGTATTTAATAACATCTATTTCGTTTCCAAGTGTTTGAGTATTTTTCAGTTTTTTCTGTTCTGGTTGATTTCTAGTTTTCTGCCATTGTGACCAGAGAAAGTGCTAAATATGATTTCAATCTTCTTAAATTTGTTGATGCTGCTTTTGTGTCCTAACTTTTGGTCTATTCTAGAGAATGTACCATGAGCAGAATGTATATTCTGCTGCTTTAGGGTGACAGGTTCTGAAGATATCTATTAAATCAAGTTGATTTAGTGTGTCCTTTAAGTTTGCTGTTTCTTTGTTAATTTTCTTTCTTGAGGATCTATCTAGTGATGTCAGTGGGGTACTGAAATCCTCCATTATTATCATAGTATTGCTGTTGATCTCGCTCTTTAAATCCATCAAAGTCTGCTTTATATATTTAGGTGCTCCTATATTAGGTGCGTAGATATTTATAACAGTTATATCTTCGTGTTGTATTGCTCCCTTTATCATTATGTAGTGACCTTCTTTATCTTTAACTATAGTCTTTATTTTAAAGTCCATTTTGTCTGATATAAGTATTGTTACCCCAGCTTTTTTTTCATTTCCATTTGCGTGAAATATTTCTTTCCATCCTTTTATTTTCAGTCTTTGTGCATCTTTTGTTTTAAGATGTGTCTCTTGTAGACAGTATATGTATGGGTCCTGTTTTCTTATCCACGCAGCTACCCTATGTCTTTTGATCGGATCATTTAATCCATTTACATTTAAGGTTATTATTGATATGTAGTTGTTTTTTTTTTTTTTATTTATTTATTTTTAATGGGGTGACATCAGTAAATCAAGATACATATATTCAAAGGTAATATGTCCAGGTTATCTTAAAGTTCAATTATGTTGCATACCCATAACCCAAAGTCAGATTGTCCTGTCACCCTCTATCTAGTTCTCTTTGTGACCCTCCCCCTCCCCCTTCCATCTCCCTCTCCCCCCTCCCCCCGTAACCACCACACTCTTGTCAATGTCTCTTGGTATCAGTTTTATGTCCCATCTATGTATGGAAAAATGCAGTTCCTGTTTTTTTCTGATTTACTTATTTCACTCCGTATAATGTTGTCAAGATCCCACCATTTTGCTATAAATGATCCGATGTCATCATTTCTTATGGCTGAGTAGTATTCCATAGTGTATATGTGCCACATCTTCTTTATCCAGTCATCTATTGATGGGCTTTTTGGTTGTTTCCATTTCCTGGCCACTGTGAACAATGCTGCAATGAACATGGGGCTGCATGTGTCTTTACAAGTCAATGTTTCTGAGTTTTTGGGGTATATACCCAGTAGAGGGATTGCTGGCTCATAAGTTAGTTCTATTTTCAGTTTTTTGAGGAACCACCATACTTTCTTCCATAATGGTTGTACTACTTTACATTCCCACCAACAGTGGATGAGGGTTCCTTTTTCTCCACAACCTCTCCAACATTTGCTATTACCTGTCTTGTTAATAATAGCTAGTCTAACAGGTGTGAGGTGATATCTCATTGCAGTTTTGATTTGCATTTCTCTAATAACTAAAGAAGATGAGCATCTTTTCATATATCTGTTGGCCATTTGTATTTCTTCCTGGGAGAAGTGTCTGTTCATATCCTCTTCCCATTTTTTTATTGGATTGTTTGTTTGTTTGTCATTGAGTTTTATGAGTTCTTTGTATATTTTGGATATTAGGCCCTTATCTGAGCAGGTGTTTAAAAATATCATTTCCCAATTAGTTGGCTGTCTGTTTATCTTGTTATCAATTTCTCTTGCTGAACAAAAACTTCTTAGTCTGATGTAGTCCCATTCATTAATTTTTGCTTTCACTTCTCTTGCCTGTGGTGTCAAATTCATAAAATGCTCTTTAAAGCCCAGGTCCATGAGTTTGGTGCCTATGTCTTCTTCTATGTACTTTATTGTTTCAGGTCTTATGTTTAGATCTTTGATCCATTTTGAGTTAATTTTAGTACAGGGGGACAAACTGTAGTCCAGCTTCATTCTTTTGCATGTGGCTTTCCAGTTTTCCCAGCACCATTTGTTGAAGAGGCTTTCTTTTCTCCATTGAGTGTTGTTGGCCTTTTTATCAAAAATTATTTGACTATATATATGTGGTTTTATTTCTGGACTTTCTATTCTGTTCCATTGGTCTGAGTGTCTATTTTTCTGCCAATACCATGCTGTTTTGATTGTCGTGGCCCTATAATAGAGTTTGAAGTCAGGTATTGTAATGCCCCCAGCTTCATTCCTTTTCTTTAGGATTGCTTTGGCTATTTGGGGCTTTTTATAGTTCCATATAAATCTGATTATATTTTGCTCCATTTCTTTAAAAAATGTCATTGGAATTTTGATGGGAATTGCATTAAATTTGTATATAGCTTTGGGTAATATGGCCATCTTGATTATATTTATTCTACCTAACCAAGAACAAGGAATATTCTTCCATCTCATAATGTCTTTTTCGATTTCCCTTAACAATGGTTTATAGTTTTCATTGTATAAGTCCTTTACATTCTTTGTTATGTTTATTCATAGGTATTTTATTTTTTTTGTTGCAATCGTGAAGGGGATTATTCTTTTGAGTTCATTCTCAAATGTTTCATTGTTGGCATATAGAAAGGCTATTGACTTCTGTATGTTAATTTTGTATCCTGCGACCTTACTGTATTGGCTTATTTTTTCTAGAAGTCTTTTTGTGGATTCTTTGGGGTTTTCGATGTATAGGATCATATCATCTGCAAAAAGTGATACCTTTACTTCTTCTTTTCCGATATGGATGCCTTTTATTTCTTTGTCTTGTCTGATTGCTGTGGCAAGAACCTCTAGTACCACATTAAATAAGAGTGGAGAGAGTGGACAACCCTGTCTTGTTCCTGATTTAAGGGGGAAAGCCTTCAGTTTTGTGCCATTTAGTATGATGTTAGCTGATGGTTTATCATATATGGCCTTTATCATGTTGAGATATTTTCCTTCTATACCCATTTTGTTGAGAGTCTTAAACATAAAATTGTGTTGTATTTTATCAAAAGCCTTTTCTGCATCTATTGATAATATCATGTGGTTCTTGTTCTTTGTTTTGTTGATATGGTGTATTACGTTAACCGTTTTACGTATGTTGAACCATCCTTGAGATTCTGGGATGAATCCCACTTGATCATGATGTATTATTTTTTTAATATGTTGTTGTATTCGATTTGCTAGTATTTTGTTTAGTATTTTAGCATCTGTATTCATTAGAGATATTGATCTGTAGTTTTCTTTTTTTGTGCCATCCTTGCCTGGTTTTGGTATAAGGGTTATGTTTGCCTCATAAAATGTGTTTGGAAGTATTGCTTCTTCTTCAATTTTTTGGAAGACTCTCTGTAGAATAGGAACCAAGTCTTCTTTGAAGGTTTGATAAAATTCGCTGGTATAGCCGTCTGGGCCTGGACTTTTATTTTTGGGGAGGTTTTTAATGGTTTTTTCTATTTCTTCTCTACTAATAGGTCTGTTTAGGCTTTCTGCTTCTTCTTGACTCAGTCTAGGAAGGTTGTATTGTTCTAGGAATTTATCCATTTCTTCTAGATTGTTGAATTTAGTGGCATAAAGTTTTTCATAGTATTCTACAATAATTCTTTGTATATCTGCGATGTCCGTGGTGATTTCTCCTCTTTCATTTTGGATTTTGTTTATATGAGTTCTTTCTCTTTTTTCCTTGGTAAGTCTTGCCAAGGGTTTGTCAATTTTGTTGATTTTGTCAAAGAACCAGCTCCTTGTTTTATTAATTTTTTCTATAGTTTTTCTGTTCTCTATTTCATTTATTTCTGCTCTGATTTTTATTATCTCCTTTCTTCGCCTGGTTTTGGGTTGTCTTTGTTCTTCATTTTCTAGTTCCTTAAGGTGTGAAGTTAAGTGGTTCACTTGGGCTCTCTCTTGTTTGTTCATATATGCCTGAAGCGATATGAACTTCCCTCTTATCACTGCTTTTGCTGCATCCCACAGATTCTGATATGTCGTATTATCGTTTTCATTTGTCTGTATATATCTTTTGATCTCTGCACTTATTTCTTCTTTGACCCATTCATTCTTTAAAAGTATGTTGTTTAGTTTCCACATTTTTGTGGGATTTTTTCCCTCTTTTTTGCTGTTGAATTCTAGTTTCAAGGCTTTATGATCAGAAAATATGCTTGGTACAACTTCAATTTTTCTGAATTTGCTGATGTTGTTTTTGTGGCCCAGCATATGGTCAATTCTTGAGAATGATCCATGTACACTGGAGAAAAATGTATACTCAGTCACTTTGGGATGAAATGTCCTGTAGATGTCTATCATATCCAGGTGCTCTAGTGTTTTGTTTAAGGCCACTATGTCTTTGTTGATTCTCTGTTTGGATGACCGATCTAGAGCCGTCAGCGGTGTATTGAGGTCTCCAAGTATGATTGTATTTTTGTCAGTTTTTGTTTTAAGATCAATAAGTAGCTGTCTTATATATTTTGGTGCTCCTTGGTTTGGTGCATATATATTAAGAATTGTTATGTCTTCTTGATTCAGTGTCCCCTTAGCCATTATGAAATGGCCATTTTTGTCTCTGAGTACTTTTCCTGTCTTGTAGTCAGCATTATCCGATATGAGTATTGCTACACCTGCTTTTTTTTGGATGTTATTTGCTTGGAGTATTGTTTTCCAGCCTTTCACTTTGAATTTGTTTTTATCCTTGTTACTTAGATGAGTTTCTTGTAGGCAGCATACAGTTGGATTTTCTTTTTTGATCCAGTCGGCTACTCTGTGCCTTTTTATTGGTGAGTTTAATCCATTTACATTTAGTGTAATTATTGACACTTGTGAGTTCCTCATTGCCATTTTATAGATTGCTTTCTGTTAGTTTTGTGCCTTGTTTGATTCTTCTCTTTCGTTTTTCTATCTTTTGTTTTTATTTGGTTGTGTTCCATACATCTTTCCTCTATTGCTATCTTTTTTAAATCATGTGCTTCTGTGGTGGTTTTTTCAATGGTGGTTACCATTAAGTAATGAAAAGGGTTCCTATCCTGTTCATTGTAGTGCACTATTTTGTGAGTACTTTTGCCCTCCATCGCCCTTTGCTACTGTTAATCTTCATCCTCTCCCCCCCCCTTTCTTATTGTTGTCACAGTTTAAAGTTGGTTTTGTTATGTTCTTCTTGGAGCTTTTACTTGTGGCTTTGTTGTTGTTGTTTTTTTTATTCTTTGTATCTGATTGGAGAACCCCCTTTAGTATTTCCTGGAGTGGGGGTTTTCTGGTGATAAATTCTCTCATCTTTTCTGTATCTGTGAATGTTTTTATTTCTCCTTCATATTTGAAGGTTAGCTTTGATGGGTATAGTATTCATGGCTGAAAGTTCCTCTCTTTCAAGACTTTAAATATTGGGGTCCACTCTCTTCTAGCTTGCAGAGTTTCTGTTGAGAAATCTGATGATAATCTAATGGGCCTTCCTTTATATGTTGTATTCTTCTTTTCCCTGGCTGCCTTGAGAATTTTTTCTTTGCAGTTGGTTTGTGCCAATTTTATTATGATGTGCCTTGAAGTAGGTTTGTTGGGGTTAAGAAAACTTGGAGTTCTGTTTGCTTCTAGAGTTTGAGGTTTTAGTTCTTTCCAGAGGCTTGGGAAGTTCTCATCTATTATTTGTTTGAGTATGTTCTCCATTCCATTTTCTCTCTCTTCTCCCTCTGATATACCTATTATTCTTATGTTATTCTTTTTGATGGCGTGAGATAATTCCTGTAGGGCTATTTCATTTTTTTTAATTTTTGAATCTCTTTCTTCTTCTCTTTGTTGAGCCTCAAGTTGCTTGTCTTCTATTTCGCTGATCCTCTCTTCTATCTGGCCTGTTCTATTAGCTAAGCTTGTTACCTCATTTTTCAGCTCATGAATTGAGTTTTTCATCTCTGTTTGATTTGTTTTTATAGTTTCAATTTCCTTGGAGATATACTCTTTGTGTTCTTCGAGTTGTTTTCTGAGCTCCCTAAATTGCCTTTCTGTGTTTTCTTGTATATCTCTGAGTATTTTTAGAATTTCTATTTTAAATTTTCTGTCGTTTAACTCCAAGGTTTCCAATATCTTAAATTTTTTCTCCATAGATTTTTCCTCATCTCTCTGTGTTACCTCTCTATCTTTTGTATCCATGATATTCAATTTTCTCTTCTTTAATGGCATCTGAGGGTGATTTTCTTGATAGTATTAATGAGATTTTATAAGGAATAAAAGGATAAAAAATAAAAATAAAAATAAAAAATTGCACGTTTTTTTTTTTAAATTAATCATTAAATAAAGAAAAATAAAATAAGATAAAAATTTGAGGGGAAAAAAAGGGAATAATTCCTTCCCCTCCTTTTTTCCTCTCCTCTCCTCTCCCCTCTTTTTTGAGAAAATCTTGTGATGAACTGTGAATTATATTGTACTAAATAGAACAAACAATACCTGTAGTGGAGGGCCTGAATTGGGGAGAAGTAATATAGGGGTAAAGGAAAAAAAAATACAAGAAAAAAATATTTATATATAAAAAAAAGGGGGGAGCAGTATAGACCCACAAAAAGCAAATTAGGAAAAAATTTGGGTCAAGAATAAAATGTTTTGCTTTTAGGTGTTGGCTGACTCAGAGATATGATGAGAGGAATAAGAGGGAAACAGGAAAAAAGGGTGGAAAATTAAAAAATTACTATTGTATTTAGTGGAACAAGAACTAGATAAAATGGAGAGCCAGGGATGGGAGCACTGCTAATGTGTTAAAAAGGTGAAGTAAAAACGCTCCAAAATGCCACAAACTTAAGTTTGAGTCCCAGATAAGATAATTTGTTCGTTATTGAAGTTTGAATGAGAGAAGACGTAAAGGAGAGAGGAAGAGACTAATATAGAGGGAGAAAAGAGAGAGAGAGAGAGAGAAAAGATGGAACCACTTAAAGAAGAAAAAAGAAAAAGGAGGAGAGAGAAAGAGAGAGTTAGGGGTTTTGGATTGCAACCCTCAAAGAGAGAAAGGAGGAGGAAAGAAAAGATAATGTGAGATGTAACACTTATGGGTAGTGTAGTTCAAAGAGAGGCGAGAGTAAGACTGAGAGAGAATTAAATGACCAAATTGGAGTAGAAAAAAAAATCAAGAATGAAGAAAAGAGACACAGATGAACAAATATAATAAGATGGGATAGGTTATAAAATCTGCAGATTATTCTTGATTTTGAGAGGTTGTCGTCTTGCTTTTTCTTTTCTGTCTTTCTGGTCGGTGACTTTGTACCCCGGGTTCTACCCCTGTGGCACGCTCTGGAAGAGGTTTGCAGTTGATAATTCTCTATGGCAATGTCATGTATTGGGCTTCAGTCTCGTTGGCAGCCAAGGTTCATTAGTGTTTATAGGCTCCAACAGAGAGGATCTCTCACTGTGAGAGTGTTCCTGGAGCCTTTCTCCTAGTCTTTCCTTCCACAATTAGAAGCCTGATAATCCAGTTATGGGGTTGCTGCTTCCTCTGCCTGGATAGTAAGAGTCTCAAAGAGCTGGCAACTCCCCACTCTGTTCCCACTCAGCACAGGGCTCTGAGTAAGGCTCAGTCAGTCAGACCTGCCAGCATAATCAGGCATGGCTTCCTCTCACTCAAAGATCTCTGGCTCTGCCCCTCTGTGGGATAACTCGAGTGCCCACTCCTGAGGCGTTTGGAGGAATCTCTAGCCAGACAGGTCACACTTCGAGTGAAATCCCTACCCACATGGAAAAGATCGAGCTTTGGAATTGGCTTTCGCTCTATCCTCATGCGGCTTTCCCAAGGGGCTAGGGCTGCCTGAGATTCCGCTCCTGGCCCGCTCACAGACCTGCTCCTCTGTGGGAAAAACACGGGCGCCCACCTCTGAGGAGTTCGGAGGAATCTCCTGTTCACTCTTCCTGCGTGCGCACTGACCAGATTTTGAGGCTCAGGCGTCCGGGACGCCTCTCACTCCAAGAAAGCCCTCTGCCCACACGGAAAAGTTACTGGGTTGGAATTGGCTTTCGCTCTGTCCCCGTGCGGCTTTCCCAGGGCGCTGGGGCTTCCGCTCCTGGCCCGCTCACGGGCCTCTGATTCTGCTCCTCTGAGGGAAAACACGAGCACCCACCCCTGAGGAGTTCGGAGGAATCTCCTGCCCACTTTGCGTGCGTGCACAATGACCAGATTATGAGGTTCACACGGGACGCCTCTCGCTCCGCGAAAGCCCTCCTCCCGCACAGAAAAGTTCCGCCATTGGAGTTGGCTCCAGCTCCCTCCCCATGCCCGGTCCCCTCAGGGCGCTGGGGCTCCTAGGAGATGCTGCTTTTTGCCCACACAGAGGCCTCTGACTTTGCTTCTCTGTGGGTTAGCACGGGCGGCGCCCACCCCTGAAGTGTTTGTAGGAATCTTTTGCCCACTAACCACGCCAACCAGGAGATGCGGAAAATGGCTGCCCCACTTGTCTTTCTTTGTCTGGGTTTGGCGCGCTCGTGTTAGCTTGAATTGCCCAGGTTTTTCCATGGCTTGGATTTCCGTGCCACAGCCTGATTTGGCTGTACCGCAGCCTGGAACTATTCACTCCCTACAACCGCCTTAGTTTCTATATTCTCAGTTCTCAGTGAAAGCCATCCTGTTTGGATTAGAGAGGAAGGCGGAGCATTTCTTACTCCTTATTTCCCCCGAAGTTTGACCATATATTTAGCCAATCTTTTGCTTGATCCTACCTTCGGGTGTGTTGTGAAGCATCTGAAGACTCCAAGGATAGGTTTTTCTGTTTCTGGTTGAAGTACTTGTTGAGTTTATGGGGAGATTTTCGGTATCGCTTCCTACCGCGCCATCACTGATATGTAGTTGTTTATTGCCATTTTATTCTTTAAAACTGTATTTTTCTTTTGCTATATTCTTTTTCCCCTTTGATCTGTTTACAACAGGCCCCTTAGCATTTCTTGCAGCCCTGGTTTGGTTGTAGTGAATTCCTTGAGGTTTTTTTTTTTGTTTCTTTTTTTTGTTTGGAAAGCTTTTTATTTCTCCTTCCATTTTAAATGATAGACTTGCTGGATAAAGTAGTCTTGGTTATAGGCTCTTGTTCTGCATTACTTTGAATATTTCTTGCCATTCATTTCTGATCTCAAGTGTTTCTGTTGAGAAATCAGAAGTCATCCTAATGGGGGCTCTTTTGTAGGTGATAGCCTTTTTTTCTCTAGCAGCTTTTAATATTTTCTCTTTCTCAGTTAGTTTTGTTATTTTAATTTTGATGTGTCTTGGTATAGATTTCTTTGAGTTTCTCTTTAATGGAGTTCTCTGTGCTTCTTGAACTTGTGAGATGTTTTCCTGCCTTAATTTAGAGAAGTTTTTAGCTATAATATGTTTGAACAAAGTCTCTCTCCCTTGTTCTTTCTCTTCTTCTTCAGGAACCCCTATGATACGAATGTTATTTCTCTTCATGTTGTCACAGAGCTCTCTTAGAGTTTCTTCAGATTTTTTTAGTCTCTTCTCTTTGTTCTGCTCTGCTTCCGTGCCTTCATGTATCTTGTCCTCTATCTTGCTGATTCAATTCTTAGCTTCATCTATCCTGCTTTTAATTCCTTCCATTGTGTTCTTCATTTCTGATATTGTATTTGTCATTTCTGACTGATTCTTTTTTATTATTTCAATGTCCTTTTTTATATTTGCTATGTCTTTATTTAGGTGCTTATAATGAACAACTATTATTGTTCTAAGATCTTTGAGCATCCCAACAATGGTTATTTTAAACTCTACATCTGGTAATTTGGTTATATCTGACTCATTCTGGTCCTTTTCTGTGGATTCTCTTGATTCATTTATGTTGCATTTCTCTGCCTTCAAAATGAGAAGAAAAAATGTTCTGTGTAAAAGAAGGTCTTGGTCACTAGAGTCCACTGGGTGTGGCCTCTGTGTTCCCTAGGTGTGGTTTGTCTGCAGGCTGGCCACACTCTGCTGTTGCTGCTGCCAAGGGCATTAGGGTATGGGCATTGCCAGGGCCAGCCCACTGGGGCTGTTGCTGTGGTTTCCTCCTCTCCTTCACAGGGGGGGCTGTGATTATGTGCTCGGGTGTACAAGCCTGGTGGCCCGGGCCTTCGCGTCCCCCCCCTCACTCCCCACAGGTGGGGTTATGCTTGGCCTGAGGGTAGGGGTGAGCACCTTTGTTCAGCTGTGGGTTTCTGCCTGATTATGGGCTTTCACCCTGCCCCAGCAGGAGGAGCTCAGTCATGGGACGGCTGCAAGCCTTAGCTCCTCTGGTGGGTGGGGCTGTGTGCCCACACTCAGTTGGGGGACTCTGCCTGTTCTGGGCTTTCACTCCACTCCTGCGGGATGAGCCAGCTCACGTGTCAAGCCACAAAGCTCAGTTCCGTGGATGGGGCAAGGCTGCGCTCCTGCGCCCTTGCTCAAGGGCGAGTGTCTGTTCCTTCCGGGGCTCCTGCCCTTCCCCGCAGGCTAGATTGCAGGCAACCCACAGCTGGGCTTGACCACTTTCGTGTGTCCACTCCTCCCCAGCCAGGCAAAAAAGTTACATGTGTATCTCTAATAACTTGAGACAGGAAAAGCAATCCAAATCATCTGAGAGAAGAGACTGGTAGATCCAGATTAAAAGAGGCCAGAGGTGCTAGGGCAGCAATTATGAAGGACTCCTACCTTCATCAGGTGCTTGTTGACCCCCTTAGTGAATGTTTTCTTCTGAACACGGTCCCGCTCATCTCCACCTGAAGCTGGGACAAAGGAGGGAGCCCTCTGGCTGGAGAGTGACCAAGCTGGGCCTCTGTGGCTGCTGGAGACGGACCTAGAGAAACTGAAGGAAAGGAAGAGAGCAAAAGCCCCTGATGCCTCAGATTGCAGGGCTGGACATGGTCAGACCAGGTTAAAATTTTTGTGGAAACAGAAACTACATTCATTATTTTAATAGAAAAAAATAAACAGAATTGTTAACTGGTTATTAGAAAATTAAAAAGGCAAAAGGGGAACAGTTTCAACTGTTAAACCTGAGCTGGAGGAACAAAGAGAATAATTAAAGCTTCACAACTTGAAAAACCTGTAGTACTAGGACGCAGATCTCTGAGGAAAGAGCACTTCTCAGCTAGTACTGGTGTTTAAGACCTTTAAGTAGAAATCCCACTGAACTCAGTCTTCTGAGGATGAAACATGGTCTAGCTGATGCTGAGTTTTCTGAGAGGAATGTAATGAGGTTAATTTTAATAGCATGAAAAAATTGCAAACAGCAATCATTTGCTACTTGTGGGATCAATGGTCACAGCCAGGGAGAAGAGCTATCACCTGACAACAATTAGAAGAAAACAAGAGGTAATGAGTTCTTTTTTATTTATTCAATCTTCCAAATTTTCTCCAGTGTCTCTTTTGGCAAAATATGAAGGGGGTTAACTGGTAAAGTATAAATTAATTCAATTTAAGTATCAAAAACTGAGTATAGAAGAGTGGGTTTGAAGCTAAAAGAGAGAATTATAATAATCACAGTGGTCCAGACTTTATCTACTCAACATCTTCTATATAGCACATTCTTCTATAAAAACTTTATTTCAATTTATCAATAATTATAGAAACTACTTTTTCTATGACTTAAAAAAATATTTATATGTTTAAACATACTCTCAACCCTGTTCAAAACAAGTAGATGGTCCCAAACTCACTGTCTTCATTTCTGAGAGATAGCTATAGTGTCCACTCTAGTTGAGAAGCACATAGGAACTATCCATACCCTAGTTCCCATGGTCTAACAGTTATCATGTGATCACAAAATTTTCTGAAGATTCTTAATCCAGAAGAGTCTCTGTCACTGATATGCTACCCCATGATCACAAAGTGGCATGTCTACTGAAAAGATGGTTCTGGTACCTAATGCAAAGTAAAATGGTTACTTAATAGACTACTATGCAACAGTTAAAAATGTTTTTTAAATGTTTATTCTATTGATTTTTAGAGAGAAAATAAAATAGAGAGAGGGTGACCCAGGGACATCAATCTGTTGCATCCCTGCATGCGCCCTCACCAGGGACTGAACCCACAACTTCTGTATTTCAGGAAGATGCTCTAACCAACTGACAATGCAGCCAGGGCAAAATATAGTTTAAAAATAAAAATATGTAAATAAAATGGGTAAATGTTTCAGAAAGTTCATGGAAAAGGCCATTATATGTAGAGAAGTGAAGGAGAAGAAAAAGGGGAGAAGAAAAGGTGGGAAGAAAAAGAGGAGAGAAGAAAAGAGAAAAAAGAATAAAAAAGAAAGAAGAAAACAAAACACCTTCCAAAATGCTAACAGTAGTTAGCTCTATAAAGGATTGTTATGAGTAAACATATTCTCCTCAGACTTCACTGACTTTTACAAATTTTTCCTAAAGGATATATATATATATATATATACACACACACACACACACACACACACACACACACACACATATATATATATATACTTTCATAGTCAAAATAAATTACATGTAAGAGAAGAAATTAAAGGTGCTCCACTGGGTGAGGCAATTTTCTTAAGACATAAAGAGTCTCTAACCACTTTGAAACAATAGTTTTCTCTAAAAGGGGGGCAAGTCCTGTTTTAGTTTAACTTCTGTTAAGCCCTTAGAACAACACCAGACTCATATAAACATTCAACTATTAAATAGAATTAGACTTACTATTTTTTCATTATAAAATTCTAGGATTAATAATTTTGAAAGATTAATAAATATTTGCTAGTATCACCAGCTAAAATTATATATTTTTTATATAATTTCCCTAAACTACATAACCAAATATATATATCATTGTTGCCCATAAAATTTTGGTGGTCACATTTAGTAATGTTGAAATGACAAATGTTGACCTGACCAGATAGCTCAGTTGGTTAGAGTATCGTTCCAATGCACAGTGGTTGCTGGTTGGATCCCTGGTCAGGGCACTTACAGGAACAAGAATTCTTCTCTATTTATGATTTTTTTTTTAATTTTGTTTGTTAATTTTTTTTTGCTAGATTACACATAAAAGTGAAATCATATGGTACTTGTCTTTTATTGACTGGCTTACTTCACTTAGCATAATAATCTCCAGGTCCATTCATGCTATTGTAAAGGGTAAGATTTCCTTTTTGTTTTTTTTAACCACTGAATGGTATTCCATTGTGTATATGTATCACAGCTTTTCTTTCCACTCATCTACTGATGGACACTTTGGCTGCTTCCAAATCTTGGCTATTGTAAATATATTCTTTTGAACGAATGTTTTGGGTTTTTTAAAATATATTCTTATAAGTGGAAACTCTGGGTCATAAGGCAGTTTCATTTTTAATTTTTTGTCTTTATATAATCACATAATTTGAGGAAGAAAGTAGTTAATCAAGTAATATAACCAACCTAAGTAAAACTTGAGAGTAGGGGTTTTTCACTTGTTAACCAGCCATTTTATCACCTAAGAGGTGCTGTGTTAAATGGAGTAGTTTCTAAGCAAGGTTCTGTTGATATAACCCTGTTTAGCTCTTGTTAAGAGTAAATGCAATATAAACCAGGAAAGAGAGCCAGAAGATTGTGCAAAAGTAAAGATGACATTTGAATTCCAATATAAAGTTATCTTTAAAAAGCTCCTATTGATAAGACTGAAGCCACACAATCAATCATCACTTTTTCTAAAGAAATTGGAGATTTTGGTCAAAATGCTTATGTCACTGAGGTATAACAGGATGGACTCTCATGGTAGCCATGTTGGCCCTGTTGACATGACATTGTCTCTAGGCATCTCCATTCTTCTGCACAAGGGTAGTTATGCAGCAGATATTTTACAAAGTGATACTATTCTTCACATAACTTACTAAAATATTAATCAACATTTCCTATTCATGATGATATATTTTCTAATTGTCATTGCACACTACTCATTTTCTTCGATTCATAATAAACTGAATAGTTTGAGTTAAAGAATACAATTAACAATAAGAAAAGGTCTTTACTTCCTTTGCCTCATTATCTCTATTTTACAGAAGCTTAAATGAAAACTGCTAGCCATGTTAAGCAGGGATATGTTAAAAATCAATGGCATGGGCTACAGAGTTCTCAAAGAACGGTATTATGGAAATATACATCTCAGTGCTACATTTTAAACAAATAGCATCTCAGGCCTTTCAGCAACTTGGAAAATCCTTTTGAATCCTTAAAGATTTAAATATCTATAAGTACTACTTATAGCTATTATTATATGGCATTTAGCAAATTTAATTTGATAACTGTATAAAGATATAATTCAACCAAACAGTAAAGGAAACAAAGCGTTGTGATAGACTTCATCAAGTCATGTGATAAAATGAAAATATAGCTTCCATGCTAAAGAGAGTTCAGAGAACCATTGAGAAAGGGAAGTTATAAAAAAATAGTCCCATTAATGGAGATAAACGGGAAATAGAAATGAGGTTGTATCAAAACAAAGCAAAGAATTGAAAGACATCACCAACTGTGATCTATACATTTATAACTGCAGGCAGTAGTGATATTAATAGATGCTTAGGAGACATGTTTTTCAAGATAGATATTAATTCTGATTGTTGACTATGAGAAAACTGTATCTGGACTGTTTTCTTATCATGATGTAGAGGTTAGAAATGTAGTCTGATATTAGACTCTGCAGATTCAAATTCCAGTTTAGCAGATTCAAATTCCAGTTTAGCCATTGTTGGGCAAATAAGTTTGTAAAATTTGTGTTATTTAATTTTGCTCACTTTTATTGTTAAAAATGGCCACTGCCCACATGAATGGCTGCTGCCAGGTGAAACTACTAATTACCTTCCTGCTTGGGAAGGGGCTTTGTTATGCTAATGTGTGCTGGAGGAGGGGTTTTCACACCAAAAAGCTTTAAGATGGAGGGGAAGGAGGCCATTTTTGCTAAAGGGTATATTGTTTCTGCAGAGTGAGAGCAGAGAAGCAGCCAAGATGGCCAGGTGCTAAAGGAGAAGCCAATTTGTGCAGAGATGAAAAGGGAGAAGGCATGCAGATGGGGAAAAAGAAGTGACTGAGGCTAGTGGGGCCTTTGATTCTAGGAAAAACCCAGATGTGTCAGTAGCTTTGTGAGCACTGAATGAGTGGGTTTTGGAACGCAGTGTGTTTTATACTCGCTGGCCAGATATGAGGCTAAAAAAGAAGGATGGCCCACCAGTTTTCGGCTCTGCTGTTTCTCTACTATCTGTCTGAATTTAATGGAAATCTGTATGTGCCTGGCAGCTGTTGTGGCCATGACTACTGGCCATATAGCCATATATTGGCTGTGTGACTATTGATCAAATAAGTTTTTAAATATGACATACGTTTGCTCGCTTTGGGTGTGGGAGATAGGCTGTAAGCTGGCAAAGTCATTATAGCCTAAGGCTTAGTTTTAAGACTAAGCTTTTCCTCACATCCTTGACTGTTGCATGATAGGGGGTGGTGCACTCTTATGAGGAATCCCACTTATGCTTCAGATAAGTGACTTTGTATCAGAGACTTCCTTATTTGTATATTGGATTAAAGGTTTTGATTTCTACATTATAAAATGGGGACAGACCGGGAGCTTGCTCTCTCTTGGTTCCTGAGATTAGCATTAGAGAGGAAAGCAGAGAAAGGTCACATGAAGGAGAGGAGAGGCAGCAAATATAAACTGAAAAAAAATGTTAGTATTGAAGTAATATAACAAAAATTAAAGAGACTCTACTCAAGACACATATTTAGGTAATTTAAGATCATGCTTTACAACGGTAAACTAGTTTTCATTGACTCTAATGTAAGGTTGGTGGATAATGGGGGATGGTCACTTGGAAAACTCAGACCCGCAAACTTTGGCTAGGACTGCCCACAACCAAGCACGCCAAAGGAGGTTTCACAGGAACGTTTGGAAAAAAAGTGACCGTCTACCAGCCAGTGGGATTTCACCACGTCATGTTAGCTCGACTTCCCTAGAGGGACCCCTTTAAATATCTCCCGCGTGGTTTAATCCTTGCAACGTCCCTAGCCTCCATCTTACCTCGGGGCCAGGGAACCTTGCTGGGCGGGATGCGCACTCTGTACTCAATAAAGCCATTTATTATTCCACACGTTACGACTCTGAGCCCTCTTCCTTCCTTCTCGGTGGGGAAAAATACCTTACATCTAACATAATCAATGTTTAGCTATTATCATGACTTTTAGATGTGCAAATCCATGCTGGCCTCCTGAGTAGCCCCTATACCCACTTTTTCTCCTTTTATTTTAAAAAAAAGAACTTTGAGTTTATGACTTATGGAGGTTCAGTTTCTGTCTGTTATAAACTTTGTTATCCCAAATTATTACTTGTCTCCTTTAATTTGCATCAATATAAAATTTTAGTATGTATATGTCAGCTTTCATATAAACTATTATTTTAGAAAAAAAGTCTGTTATGAGTGAAATGAGAAGTCTATCTTCTTGAACATCCTGTGAAGAATTATAAATAAAATAACCACTCCTCTTTCCTGCACTTCAGTTTGATAACGTAATAAATGCATTCAATTTTCTACAAATATTTAATACAAATGTAACACAGATTTTAATACATATTTCTAAATGTCTACACTTAAAGCACTGTAAGAGCCTTGAGAAGAGAAATACTGATTTTCTTTGAAACTATACCCTTATATAAGTATAATTATAATTTACAGTGCTTTGAGCACATATGCTTTATCTGATACAGCACTAAAAATATTTTTTATATTGTTATTTATCCTTTGTAATAATGCTGTGAGGGCCATTATCTAACCAAAAGTTGGTCATTAATGAATCATGTGGGTTGATTTATGACCAAAAGGAGGAAGTATGGACAAAAAGAGAGCCACATGCTGAACCTGATAAGCTCAGGGGAGGTCTGCATGGTGGCATTGCAAACTCAGGGACCTAAAATAACCACATAAAATGGTCTGAGATTAAAACTTTCTAACTACACACAGTTCATGGTGGGCAGTCATGAATGAACTGAAGAGGTAGTTTCTCTAATCCAGCCTGTCTGTCGTCTTTTACATCTACCATAGCATACCTCATAACAGACCTTTGAAATGTAAGAGTATTCTTTTCCTTCCTCCTCAAGATGCAGCCACTACACCAGGCCAGAAACCAACAAACCCCCTAATTGTTATTACTATCATGTTAATTAACTGTTAACTATTTTTATGTCTGCCTATGTAAAACAACTTTCAGTATATGTCTTTTTTCTTTCTATCTATTCTCAAAGATTCCTCTGCTTTACTTTCTCTCACTTTCTCCATCTATCACTGTAAAGCCAGTAGCCACGGCCACCATCACAGCTGCCTGGCCAATGCAGGTTCGCATTTGATTCGGACAGTTGGAGCCAAGAACTGGTGGGCCATCATCTTTAATCCTAGCTTGCACCTGGTGGACAAGTAAAAACACACACTGGGCTCCAAAATCCACTCATTCAGTGCTCACAAAGCTACTGACTTATCTGA
This sequence comes from Saccopteryx bilineata, assembly GCF_036850765.1. Classification (NCBI taxonomy): domain Eukaryota; kingdom Metazoa; phylum Chordata; class Mammalia; order Chiroptera; family Emballonuridae; genus Saccopteryx; species Saccopteryx bilineata. The sequence goes on from NC_089494.1 coordinate 80,886,226, forward strand.
GTTTCCTAGAGTCAAAGTTTCTAGCTCACCAGCCTCATTCTCCTTTATTCCCCATCTCCTTCTCTCTGCACAAACAGGCTTCTCCTTCAACACTCTGCCATCTTGGCTGCTGCTCCTTTTCTCCATGTGGCCTTTATCTGCTCTCTGCTTTCTAATGCTAATCTCAGGAACCAAGAGAGAGCAAGCTCCTGATCTGCCCCATTTTATAGTATAGAAATCAAAACCTTTTAATCCAATATACAAACAAGGAAGTCTCTGATACAAAGTCACTTACCTGTGGCATAATGGGATTCCTCATAAGAGTGCACCACCCCACATCATGCAATCAGTCAAGGGTGTGGGGAAAAGCTTAGTCTTAAAACTAAGCCTTAGGCTATAAACACCCTGCCTGTTTACAGTCTGTCCCCAAACCCAATGCAAACTATAAATGAGCAAACATATATATCATATTTACAAACTTATTTGACCAACATTCAACCCTTTTGCTCGCTTCACAATCTAAAGCACAGGTATTCCTGTCCAAGGAAATTAGGCACATTACACAAATTACAACAACATGACAAATCATACAATTTCAACAATTACAAAGTTATACTTCACCAGTCCCTGAGCACTTTGCCAAAAGCACAAAATGTCCTCTGACTTCTTTCTATCCATTTGAAAGGCTTCCCAGGGCAGGGAAAGGACTCCAGCAAAGCTGCCCCCCAACCCCATCAGGGTATTTCACACTGTCCAAAATCTATAAGTCCATCCAACAAAAGAGCCAGTTCTCACTCTGGTCGTAGTCCAGGAATCAGTCCACGCACATGGAGCCTCAGCCACTCCCTTCATTCCTGCCATCCTGGCAGGTCTTACACTTTCCCAAAAAGCAGCACGTGGCAATGGCAGTCAGCATTTCCATCTCTGCTCTAGAGAGCATGATGGCACCCACTCCTATGTCCCAAAATTGCAGACCTACCAGGGGCATAGTAAGTACTCCTTGCTGCTGAGCTGTCACCTTCTGGAGACTATGGATCACAACTCCAGCCCAATTCTCCTCATCCTCCAAAGAGGAACTGAAAATACCAGCTCCTGCTGCCAGGCTTGAGCCTGGGGCGGTGCCACTTTCTGCTCTGTGGGCGTTGCAGCTCCAGCCCCGGCCTCAGCCCTGGCCTCCTGCTGCACCTGGCTCTGGACAATCTTCAACTCACACACCTGTGATTCCTTCTCCAGCACTTGTTCCATTCCTAGACGAATCTCCCGAACCTGGTCGGCCTCTTTCGGTGCTTGCTTCAGCTCCAGGGTCGGCATCTCTCCCACGTTTGCCATCTCTCCAGCTCCTTCCACTGCTCAGTTTGCAGGTCCCAGGTAGCCTCTTCCACAGAGCTCTCGGTTTTCTCAGGCATGGCTGTAAAAGTCAGCCAGCCTATGGTCCCCAAAAGGACAGCCATGGGGAACCATAACAGCAGCCAGTCCCCTACTCCACCGCTCAAAGGTGATGGTGGCTCCATACCGAATTCTGAATCCTGCCAAAGACTATGCCAAAGGTAAAGTCAGTAGCCACAGCCACCATCACAGCCACCTGGCCAATGCAGGTTTGCATTTGATTCAGACCAACGGTAATGAAACAATAGAGCCAAGAACTGGTGGGCCATCATCTTTAATCCTAGCTTGCACCTGGCGGGCAAGTAAAACACACACTGGTCTTACTGGCAAGTAAAACCCACTCATTCAGCGCTCACAAAGCTACTACTGACTTATCCGAGTTTCCTAGAATCAAAGGTTTCTAGCACACTAACTTTATTCACTTCTGTTTCCCATCTCCTTCTCTCTGCACAAACTCTGCACAAACTGGCTTCTCCTTCAACACTCTGCCATCTTGGCTGCTGCTCCTCTCCTCCACATGGTCTTTATCTGCTCTCTGCTCTCTAATGCTAATCTCAGGATTAGCAAGAGAGAACAAGCTTCCTGTCTGCCCCATTTTATAGTGTAGAAATCAAAACCTTTTAATCCAATATACAAACAAGGAAGTCTTTGATACAAAGTCATTTATCTGAGGCATAATGGGATTCCTCATAAGAGTGCACCACCCACATCATGCAATTAGTCAAGGGTGTAGGGAAAAGCTTAGTCTTAAAACTAAGCCTTAGGCTATAACCACCCTGCCTGCTTACAGCCTGTCCCCCACACCCAATGCAAACTATAAGCGAGCAAACATATATATCATATTTACAATCTTATTTGACCAACAATCACCAAGGGTTTATGTAGTCTCCTATGATTTTTTTTTTTACAGGGACAGAGAGAGAGCCAGAGAGAGGGATAGATAGGGACAGGCAGACAGGAACAGAGAGAGATGATAAGCATCAATCATCAGTTTTTCGTTGTGACACCTTAGTTGTTCATTGATTGCTTTCTCATATGTGCCTTGACTGCGGGCCTTCAGCAGACCGAGTGACCCTTTGCTCGAGCCAGAGACCTTGGGTCCAAGCTAGTGAGCTTTTTGCTTAAGCTAGATGAGCCTGTGCTCAAGCTGGCGATCTTGGGGTCTCGAACCTGAGTCCTTCCGCATCCCAGTCCGATGCTCTATCCACTGCGCCACCGCCTGGTCAGGCTCCTATGATTTTGATGTATAAAATAAGAGGTAAAACTGCCTTATTTTGCTTCCTGGCAATTGATAACAGTTTGGCTAAAATAAACTCATAAAAATTCTTTTTAAAAAATGCTGTGAGGGAGTTATTTTTACCCTCATTTATCAGATAAAGAAGTTGAATAATGGAAAGTTAAGTAATTTGCTAGGTGACACTGATAAGAAGAGGAGAAATCAGGGTCTGAACCTGGCTCCACTTAACTCTAAAGTCTCAGCTTAATTACTAAGAAACATTGACTATTGAGAATACACCATCTCCACAATACATACTGGATGGCAGTATTGTATAAGGATTTAGCATGTAGGCTTAGTCTGTCTGAGATAAAATTGGACCTCCACTACTTACTAGTTATATTATATTAGGGCAGTACTTAGAATGTGTTTAGCACATTGTAGATGCTAAATAAAATTTGGCTATTATTTTTCTCATGAAGCATAAAATGTGAGGAATTACTATAAAAAGGAAGATTGATAGATTATGAGAGATAAAGAAGCAGATTTTGTAGAACCTTAAAAACCATGGGAAGGACTTTGACCTTTGCTCTGAACATAATTTAAAGACCCTAGAAAATTCTACCAAAAGAAGTTTCATGATCAAACTTGGGCATTCATCATTGCTTTGGCTGCCAATTGGAAATAAACCATAAAAGGGCAACAGTAAAGGCAGAGAGACCAGTGTATGGCCAGTACCACAGCCACTATCACAGCCGCCTGGCACATGCAGGTTCGCATTAGATTCGGACAGACGGTAATGAAACAACGGAGCCAAGAACTGGTGAGCAATCATCTTTAAACCTAGCTTGTACCTGGCAGGCAAGTAAAAACACACACTGGGCTCCAAAACCCACTCATTCAGTGCTCACAAAGCTACTGACTTATCCAAGTTTCCTAGAATCAAAGGTTTCTAGCTCACCAGACTTATCAACCTCTGTTCCCCATCTCCTTCCTTCTCCCTGCATAAACTCAGCACTCTGCCATCTTGGCTGCTTCTCCTGGCCTCTTTCATGTGGCCTTTCCCTGCACTCCTTTCTAAGGCTAATCTCAGTAACTGAGAGAGAGCAAGTTCCCAGTCTGCCCCACTTTATAGTGCAGAAATCAAAACCTTTAATCCAATATACAAAATAGGAAAGTCTCTAATACAAAGTCATTTATCTGAGGCATGATGGGATTGCATCACCCCACATCAAAAAGGGTGGGAAAGGCTTAGTCCTAAAACCAAGCCCCAGGCTACAAGGGTCCTGCCTGCCCACAGCCCACCCCCAACACAGTAATATCACCTGGGTGATGGGCTTCCACGTGGGCAACGCCAGCTTTGACAAAGTGAGCATAATATATTTTATCTGCCCAACAACCAGTTAAGTACTCCTTACAGTAATCTGAGGGAGAAATACCAGTGATTTGGACCAAGCTGATAACAGTGGAAATAGTGAACAAAGAAAAGTTTAGATAATAAAATAACAAGGTTTTATGACATATCGACATAAAGAATGACAAAAGAAAAATATTTTTAAATGGCTATTGGTAACTAATAACATTAATTAATAATTAATGGCTTTGATCATTGTATTTGCTATAGCTAAAATTAATTATACTCCTGGATTTTCTATAATCTGGTGATTGTGCTAAGGAGTATACAAAAGTCACCAACTGAATCTCCTAGACAAAGATTTTAATAAGTTGACTGGCATTCTGATTTTACAGTCTTAACTATTCTGTAAATACAAGAACTGATGACTTGATGAATTACTCATAAGAATTATAAGCATCTGGCCCTGGCTGGTTGGCTCAGTGGTAGAGTGTCGGCCTGGCATGCAGAAGTCCTGGGTTCGATTCCTGGCCAGGGCACACAGGAGAGGCGCCCATCTGCTTCTCCACCCCTCCCCCTCTCCTTCCTCTCTGTCTCTCTCTTCCCCTCCCGCAGCCGAGTCTCCATTGGAGCAAAAGATGGCCCGGGCGCTGGGGATGACTCCTTGGCCTCTGCCCCAGGCGCTGGAGTGGCTCTGGTCGCGACAGAGCGATGCCCCGGGTGGGCAGAGCATCGCCCCCTGGTGGGCATGCCGGGTGGATCCCAGTCGGGTGCATGCGGGAGTCTGTCTGACTGCCGCCCTGTTTCCAGCTTCAGAAAATACAAAATGATAAGCATCCAGGACACACAGGGAGACCATCAAGAGGCATGCTTGCATCTATTACATGAGTAACCAATCTATTGAACTATGGCAACTCAGAGGTACAAGCATGAAATATTGTTGAATTTCTCTTCTACACTAGTTAAGTATTCTGGAGAGTTACATTTGCTTTCTTGTCCTTTTCATAAGTTCAAATTCCAGTGTTGGCCAGACTAATTTTCCCATCTCATATTTGAGTCAAAACTTTCACTTCCCTCATTGCCAAATAGTTCTTGGGAGGTGTGTGGATGTGTGTGCCACCAGGCACCAGCAAACAACTCAACAGCTTTAGAAAAAAAATCTCCTGTGGCCTGGACATTACCAAGACAGCTCAAGGCTGTCGTCTTCAAAGTGTCTCTTAGCGCAAAGAGAAACTCCTGCATTCTTACCACACCTCAGTTGCCTCCCTCTCCACACTGCCACTTTTTCCCAGTCCTTGTTTCTCTTGCTCAGGGATGCTTAGAGTGGACTGACAGATGTCTGACTAGGGAATGAGATGTCAACCTTGCACCTTTCTCCAATCTCTAGAGGGAAGATTCTTTTATTTATTTTTCTTCTTCTTTATTTTCTTTTTTGAAGCTGGAAACGGGGAGAGACAGTCAGACAGACTCCCGCATGCGCCCGACCGGGATCCACCCAGCACGCCCACCAGGGGCGACGCTCTGCCCACCAGGGGGCGATGCTTTGCACCTCCGGGGCATCGCTCTGCCACGACCAGAGCCACTCTAGCGCCTGAGGCAGAGGCCAAGGAGCCATCCCCAGCGCCCGGGCCATCTTTTGCTCCAATGGAGCCTCGGCTGCGGGAGGGGAAGAGAGAGACAGAGAGGAAGGGGGGGGTGATGGAGAAGCAAATGGGCGCTTCTCCTATGTGCCCTGGCCGGGAATTGAACCCGGGTCCCCCCGCACGCCAGGCCAACGCTCTACCGCTGAGCCAACCGGCCAGGGCCTAGAGGGAAAATTCTTTTAGATTTTCCTTCTCCTCTGGCTTGGTGTTATGTGAATCACAGCATTCCAGATGACTCAGGCCACGCCTTCTGCTTCCTCTATACCGTATTTTAATTCTTTTTTACTAGCTTGGGATGGAGTGAGGGTGCTGAGTGTGGGATGGAGATATCAAATAGCCCAAACACCTCAATAATAAATCCTGAAGCAATGGGCTGGCCACCAATTTTGTCTGCTCTCTTTGAAGGAGAAGATATATAGCAACTCTCTGTCCTGAACTTTAGGTTCAAGTTAAGGCAACAAGAAAAATCCTATTCATATCCTACTTATATCCAAATACATATGCACTCATATCTAGATACACACAATTAAAATGGTGTTATTAAACCAAAGGTACTCCAAAAGTGAGTAGGCAACTGAATTAGAGCTATAGCAGGAGATTTGTTGAAAGCTATGCTGAAAATCTACAGTCAATGCTTGTCTATTTTTTAATTAAGCTTAATGGGATGACATTGATTAATAATATTACATATCTTTCAAGTGTACAATTCTATAAAATACATATTCACATGCACTTATATATATATTATCACCACCATCACCACTCAGATAATTAGTGTTCAAGAATATGGTAGAATGGACATACTTATTCCTTAAAAAATGGGTTCACTGTGGTCCTGAGAAGAGAATCAAAAACAAAAGATGTGTGGTCCTGACTGGTTGGCTCAGTGGATACAGCGTTGGCCTGGAGTATATACATCCTGGATTCAATTCCCGGTCAGGGCGCACAGGGGAAGCAACCACCTGCTTCTCTCTCCCTCCCTCTCCTCTTTCTCTCCCTCTTTCTGTCCCACAGCCAGTGGCTCTATTGATTTGAGGGTTGGCTGTGGGCACTGAGGATAGCTTAGTTGGTAGAAGTGCAGCACCCTCAGGTGCTAAAAATAGCTCAGATGATTCCAACATTTGCTCCAGACAGGGATTGTGAGGTAGCTCCCAGTTGGGGAACACGCAAAAGTGTGTTTCACTATTGTAAGGCCAGGAGCCGCCATCATGGCCATTCACATGCAGGTTCCCATTGGATTCGGGCAGACGATAAAGAAATGGTGGAGTCAGAGGATGGGGGGCCATCCTATTTATTGGTGTCTCACCAAGACAGGCAAACCACAAAAGAAGACAAGGGAAAAGCAGAAAACCAGCTCTTCCCATGAAGGGCCAGGGATCAGGGAAGCCCCTGCAATTGTGATAGCAGGAACTGTGTCCAAGCTCCTGGTCTGTCCCACTTTATAGTGTAGAAAACCAAAATCCCTTAATCCAATATACAAACAAGGAAGTCTCCGATACAAAGTCACTTATCCAAGGCATAATTGGATTCCTCATGAGAGTGCACCACCCAGATCATACAATCAGTCAAGGGTGTGGGGAAAAGCTTAGTCCCAAAACCAAACCTTAGGCTACAACGACCTGGCCTGCTTACAGCCTGTCCCCCACACCCAATATAAGTCACAAGCGAGCAATCATATATATCATATTTACAAACTTATTTGACCAACAACTATCTTCCCTCCTCTCACTTAAAAAAAAAGAAAAGAAGAAGAGGAAGAAGAAAGGTTTGTGAATTGCTGAGCTCTTGATGCAACTTGGTGAATAAAACATCATCACTAAAAATCAAAATTTGAAAGGGGCCCCTCTGGTTAGCAGCTGAGATCAAAGCTACAAGGAGAACAATCAAATGTGTATTTAAGATCTCTCTCTAGTGATTTTTTTTCCTTTTTACATCAGATAGTATATTTGGCTAAAAAGTGATTCCTTATTGAGAGTCTTTATAATTGTTTTTTTATTCTGATTGGCCACTCTTATTATTTGTCCATTCTCCAGCTTCCCTTGTTTTATCTGATCTCTTTAGATTCTTATGCAAATAAAACATTCTTGTAAGTTGCTTAGAGACTTTATTTAGGGGGTATAGTTCCAAAATACTAAGACAAATTGCTGGTCCTTTATCTGACTCCATGTGGACTAATTGTATGTGCATCTTGAGTAGGAAAGGAATCCTTTTTAAATTTTGTTTACTTTGAATGCAGTTACTGATAGCAGTGCTTCTTAGAAATGATGGACACCCCGCACAAGTAACTATTGTTTAAGATGACATATTTGAACTGACAAACAATCATGCATGCCAACTACTTCTTTTCTATAATGTGCATCTCCAGAAAAGTCTGATCATGTATCTGAAATAATTAAATTTTGTTCAGTAATCAAACTCAATCAGATGAATTCTGTGTGAACTACTTTTATTCCTACAATGAGAACTGTGTGTCATATCCTCTGTAAATTTGCATATTTTTCCATAAACCTAAAACCAATCAATTTTGAAGAGTTATGATAATATAAAGAATCTGAGGCAATTACATGTCTTTTAAACAGGGATTCTAAATGCATTTCACTGCTAGTATTCATGTAGTAAAGTAGTCAAAACTTCTTTAACCCTTTTCATGACATCTCAATTAAGCTGTAATGATTGAGGCTCAGGACATTTCTTAGGATTAATGACTGGCTGGGAAAGTGGCCTGAGATGAAGCCAAGGGCCATTAATCCCCTCTGGTCATTAATCCCCTAGGAAATGCCTTACGCTTGGTATGATATTAGCATTACAGGCTGCAAATATACTCTTGGATTTCCTGATCGGTATTAATATAATTTATTAAGATGTTATATTTTCATTCTTACCCTGTATAACAGACGTTTCCAAATTTTGATTCCTGGCTTTTCATCTGACACTTTTGATTGCAGTGACATAATACAAATAATTTCATTGGTCATATCACACATTTTCTTTAAAAAGTCAAAACATGCTAAAGTATTGTAAATACAGATGTCCCAAATGGCCATTTTTGTGTGTGATATTATTTGCTAGTGAAAATCTTGGCTGTGACAATGAGCGATATTTTATTTAGGTGTGTGTGTGGTGTGTTTTAGTTTGTAATATTCAAGTTTATAAAAGGTGTTGAATCATACCCCAAATTTTGCCTAGAGTAAGGCATAGAAATTTGTCCTTAATCTCCAAAAGAATACCCACACTTAAGGCTTTCACTGGAAAATAATCAAAACTTGGTCACAGAAATATATATCAAATTGTTTAAAACTTGTATGTTTATTCATTCCTCTAAGCACTCAGCTTTATCTTTAAATAATGGGTCACAAAGTTTGAAATAGAATTACTTTCATTGAATTGTACTTTGGATTATATCTGTGTTAAATTTAAGTAAGTTTATTTTTTAAGGTATCTAATGGAACTTACTGTTTTGACTACAAGAGTGTTGTTAGATATTGTTTATTACATCATAGTGTTTTCCTTATGAGAGCCAGGAGAGAAATTTATTTGAGGCTTCATCTTTGAAATAAGTAGGATTAATTTACAAAACTGGTGTATTTTAACCTAGTGGACACTATGGAACTTGCCATGATCTTATTTATCTTCTTTTAGACTGCTGGAAAGCACAAAGTCAAATGTGTAAGCCAGCTCGGGTAAAATTCTTAGAGCCAATGTTTTGAGTATAATCTTTATCTTGATTGTTTCCCTCTCTCCTATCCTAATTTATTTTTCTCAGTTATTCACCATTAAGTTTAAAATACATATCTTTGGGCCCTGGCCGGTTGGCTCAGTGGTAGAGTGTTGGCCTGGTGTGCAGGAGTCCCAGGTTTGATTCCCGGCCAGGGCACACAGGAGAAGTGCCCGTCTGCTTCTCCACCCCTCGCCCTCTCCTTCCTCTCTGTCTCTCTCTTCCCCTCCCGCAGTCAGGGCTCCATTGGAGCAAGGTTGACCCGGGCACTGAGGATGGCTCTGTGGCCTCTGCCTCAGGCGCTGGAATGGCTCTGGTTGCAACAGAGTGACGCCTCAGATGGGCAGAGCATCGCCCCCTGGTGGGCATGCCGGGTGTATCCCGGTCAGGCGCATGCAGGAGTCTGTCTGACTGCCTCCCCATTTTCAACTTCAGAAAAATACAAAAAAAAATACATATCTATGTAAACCTCTTCTAATTCTGTTTGGGATGAGAAGGGATATATATATCTTTTCTTTTTTTTTTTAAGCTAAGTGAGATAAGGGGAGATAGAGAGGCAGATTACGCCATGAACCCTGACCGAGATCCATGATCTGGGGCTGATGTTCAAATCAACCAAACTATCCTCAGTGCCTGAGGCCAACACTCAGACCAGTGGAGCCATTGACTGTGGGAAGAGAATAGGGAAAGAAGAGGGAGAGGGAGAGGAAGAGAAGCAGATGGTCGCTTCTCATGTGTGCCCTGACTGGGAATCAAACCAGGTACATCCACACACCGGGCTGATGCTTTATCCACTGAGTCAACCAGCCAGGGCGGGATATAATTAACTAGTTAATTAATTAACTATTAGCTGTATTAAACAGCATGCTTTCCCTCCTCCCCAGTCCAATGGTCACTTTTATTCATTCTTCACATCTAATTGTGCCTTCTTGTGTATGACTTCACCTTGCTCACTTGCTTCAGGATACCTGCCAGGACAAACTCAATGGGAATCACCAGTCCCACAATAGTCAGACCTAGAAACTATGGGGCTCTTTCCCAACTTAGTCAGCAAGTCAGTTATATAAGTGTTATATATTACCTGACATTGCAGTTAACCTCTGAAATGTAGTTTCTGTAACAAATTGTTGCTTCTATTTTTTTAAATAAATCTTTGTTAACTAAAGATATCTATCTCAAAATATCTACTTGAGATTGTAAATTTCCAAGGACTGTATTCTAACTGATAATATACAAAATGTTAAGTAGCTTAAATTTTACTATTATTAAAACATTAATGGATAAATGACTCTTAATAGAAAAAAAGTAGTAAGAATAAATTAGGTAGAAGACTACTAGGCTACCCACTCCCAACACAATAACCCTTTCAGGAGCAATATGTAGAATCAAGCTTGGCCAAGGACCATCACTATGTAAAGAATAAAAAGGAATGCCTGTCTGTCTGTCTAGTTCATTCTGTATCTGCATGATGAATACCATAAAATCTCTTGAGTCAATTGAACGGCAATACAAGAACTACATCCCAGGCTTATTGATCAGAGCTGTGAAATGACAACACAAGGTCTGTATTCTGTCCTCAGATCAAAGCCACATGTGTGTGTGTTCCTGAAGCACATGGTATATGCTGTGTCTGTCTGGCAGAAACATTTGTGCTTAAAATACAGCCTGACAGTTCCCTGCCATCTTGCAAAACAGTGCGGCTTATTTAGAACAAATCTGTTATGACTGACCACAGAAAGATGCATGTGTGTTTCTGAGCCTCTCCCTATGAATAGGCAAAAGGACCATCTGGGCACGTGGCATTTACACATCTTTGAGCAAAGTTAGCATTCTGCCTCTGAGTAAAATCCATCTCTCAGGGACTCTGTGGGCTTGTGATGCTTCCTGTAAAATGAAGGAGGAAAACAAATGAACTTCAGTAAAATAGAAGTCTCTCTTTCTTTTTTTTTATCTGTCACAGCCACAGTTTGATAGTATCTGTATTTCATTTTCACTTTGGAATATCACAAGAGAGAGAAATGGCAGGAAGCAAGTTGCTTCCACATGGTTGTGAAAGGGAGTTGTTATATTTGGTTGCTTTCTGTTGCACATCTCTGTGAAATTAAAAAAAAATAAAATAAAAAGAAAGAAAGAATGAAAGAAAAAGAAAGAAAGAAAGAAAGAAAGAAAGAAAGAAAGAAAGAAAGAAAGAAAGAAAGAAAGAAGAAAACCTAGCTACCATGTTGGTGGTGACAAAACAAAATGTAATGCTCTTATTTTGTCTAAGGATTATTGCTAAAATAATAGAGTTATCATAATGACCTTTCCCCTCTGTCTACCTTTACTAAAAACCAATGTGAAAATATTCAGAAAAATACTTATACTGATGTGTTTATCTTAGAATATATATTTTATTGGGTAATGCTGAATTATCCAAGAAAACATGAAATAAGATAGACTTTTTTTTGTAATAGGTTATTAAACTCCAAAAACTTTTTAATATTAAGGAATTCAAAGTACTTTCCTTGATCATGGAGTAATATGATTTTTTTGAAAAAAAATTTCACCTAAATTTATGTAGCCAAACAAATTATTGATCATTACTAGAAATGATAATTCTTTTCACTGAGAGCATTTTTTATTTCCTCTTTGTAAAATGACTTTCACAATATATGATTTATCATTCTTACTATCCTCAATAGGAATATATATTTCATCCTAGAATAATAAATTAATTTAGAAAAGAGCCAGTATAGCTAACAAGAAAAGTGGTCAACTGGGAACTAATTTTGGGGGGTGAAGGAGGCTTGTGACTCTAGAATGCTGAGGTTGATTTCAAATGTTCTTCCAACTCTAAAATATGACTTGGTATTCCCCCTCTAAGATTATCTTTTGCAACTTGTAAATTCAGAGGGCAACTCCAAAAGCAGAGTGTCAAAATGTTTTACAGCAATGACAACATTGTTAATTTTCATGAGGAGCTTCATGAGGGTGCCATTTTGAAAGATAATCACATGTCACACATGATTGTAGAGAAAGATTGTCAGTCCCATCACTTTCTAGACATGCATTTACTTAAGCTTCATTTGTTTTCCTTTTATCAAATGAAATACTGAACAGGCTAAATTGTAGCAAAAGCATACATCTTTTAATTCAAAACAACCTCCCTTTACTCTCCCTATTCCTCTTATTTTGGTAGTGTCTGCCATGATTTAAGTCAGGTTTTAGTAATTGGGTCAGAGGGACATGTATTAAATATTTAAGGTTTTGTGAACCAAGAGGCAAAATTGAAGATATAATGCTAGTACTTATATAACAATAGAAAAACTCTTGGCCTGGCCTGGCTTGTTTGTCTAGGTGGATATTCCAGGTAGTGGAGAAGGTTTGTGAAGAGCTATTATCTAAAGAAGACTTTTTCAGGGTGGTGATGTACTAGATCAAAGGGGAGGAGTCCTAGCAAACAGTGAGGTAGGTGGCCACCATGATCAGTTTCACTGTCTGTCTCAGTGACACTCAGGTACAGTTGCGGCCCTCTCAAGTTGGGCAGCAGCTCAGTGGTAAGGCCACTCACTAGACTGAGATGTTGACATCCCTGCCCCCCGGTTGTCAACCACAGAGTTCCTAATGTACAGGACCTTGGAGAGTGGCAAGGTGTGCCTGGGAAGGCAGTACTGAAGGTGGAGAGATAATGAGGATGGAACTCCTTCTCCTATTCTTCTCAACTGTCCCATGGCCTCCTTGGCTCTTAGTGTTAGCTCTCTGGAGTAGTGTTCACAGAAGGGACAGAAAGAGGCAGCAGGCCTTCACTGGCCCATTCATGACAATCCTTGTTTCTAAATCCCAACAAAGAGCCATCTTTCTCAGAAAGGGTCTTTCCTGCAGCAAATAGATAATGGACATAAAAAGATCTTGTGTCCTCAGGAACTTGTTTAGGGACTTAGATGTTATTTCATCCAATAACTTATTTTTAGGTCCATCCTCAATCATTTTTTAGTAGATCCTCATATACTTCTTTAATTCAGCAGAAAAATTAAAAAGTCCCAATTTTTTTTTTTTTTGCGAGTAGTGAATTCTAGGAAGACACGGCCTTCCTCTTCATAGAGACTAAGGAGCACTGTGGAGGAGCACAGGGGTCAGTACACTAGAGCCTGGGGCACAGAATCAGTCACCATCTCCATTCTTTATGTCTCACAGCTAAGAATGATTTTTACATTTTTAAATGGTTGAGAAAAAAAATTCAAAGAAAAATACTATTTTGTGACACATGGAAATTTATGAAATTCAAATTTTACTGTCCATAAATAAAGTTTTATTGGAATACAGCCAGGTTTATCATTTGCACATTATCTATGGCTGCTTTTCACTAAACGGCAGAGTTGAGTAGTTGCGACAGAGACCGTATGGCCTGCAAAGCCTAAAATATTTACTATCTGGCCCCAGACAGAAAAAAATTTCTGGTTGAAAGTATGTCTCTAAAATCAGACTGTCTGTGTTCAAAACCCTCCTCACCATTTTTAGTACTGTCCCAACTAGGACCATTTATTTCACCTCCCCTTGCATCAACTCTTTCCTCTATGAAACAGAAATATAATAGCACCTACTTCATAAATTGATGTGAAGAATAAATGTATTCATCTATGTAAACAACTCAGACCAGAGACTGGCTCATAGTAAACATTCAATCATGTTAGCTACTTTTATTATCTTTTACTGAACTTGGATTTTATTTATATAAATATGCATAATAATGAAACTAAGATGGTCTTTCTACGTATAACAAGCAATCGGATGACAAAAGATTTTGAATTTCTCACATGGAGTGCTTTGGGATTTTATACATGAATAAGAAACATTTAATTGATACTATATACTCTGTATGGGGATATGGAAGACATCATGACCCTGCCATAAGCTATTAGTTTACTGAGGGAACAACATTTAAACAGATGAAACAGAAGTACCTTAAAAAGATCACTTTCTCTTCTATTTTAATAGCAACTCTGTATACTCATTTACCCTGAAAGAATATAATGAGCCTAAGAATACACAAAATCAGCATGCAGAAACCAGTTGCATTTCTATACACTAACAACTAACTATCTAAAAGCCAAATTAAGAAAGCAATCTCATTTACAAAGACATTCAAACAATAAACTACATAGAAATAAATTGAACTGAGGAGGTAAAAGATCTGTACCCCAAAAACTATAAGACTTTGATGAAAGAGATTAAAGATAACACAAATAAATGGAAAGATATCCTGTGTTCTTGATTTGAAAGAATTAATATTGTTAAAATGTTCATACTACTAGAAGCCTTCTACATATTCAAAGCAATTTTTATCAGAATTGTCTTGATACACCAAGGTTATAGGTTTGATCCCTAGTCAGGCCACATATAAGAATCAACCAATGAATGCATAAATAAGTGAAACAAATCAATGTTTCTCTCTCTCTCTCTCTTTCAAAATAATAAAACCTTTAAAAAATTACAATTGTATTTTTCACAAAAATAAAATAAAAACACTATCCTAAAATGTATATGGAACCACAAAAGACTGCAAATACCCAAAACAATTCTGAGAAAGAAGAGCAAGGCTGGAAGCCTCACACTAACTGAGGTCAAACTGTATTACAAAGCTATAGTAACTAAAGTAGATTGGTACTGACATAAAAACAGGCCATAGATCAGTGGGACCCCTGCCTATACAGTCAACTCATATTCGACCAGGGTTCCAAAAAACACATCATGAAGAACAGATAGTCTCTTCAATAAATGGTAGTGGGAAACTTGGATAGCTACATGCAAAAGAATAAAACTGGACCCCTATCTTACACCATTTGTAAAAATTAACTCTAACTATATCAAAAACTTAAATGTAAGACTTAAAATCATAAAATTCCTTGAGTAAAACATAAGAAAAAAACCCTTGACATTGCTGTTGGCAATGATTTCTTATATAAGACACCAAAAGCAAGGCAACAAAATCTAAAATAAGCAAGTAAGACTACCACAGGCTAAACAGTTCTGTAGGATACAGAAAATTATTAATAAATTGAAAAAACAACCTACAGAATGGGAGAAAATATTTTCTTTTATTCCCCTTTTTTATTGAATTCATTGGGGTGACACTGGTTAACAAGATTATACAGGTTTCAGGTGCACAATTTCTCAGCACATATCTGTACAATGTATTATGCATTCACCATCCCAAGTCAAATCTCTGTCCATCATCATTTATTCCCTCATATCCTCCTCCACTTCTCCCCACTCCTTGCATCCCCATCAATCACCACATTGTTGTCCCTGTCCAGGAGTTTTTTCTCTTTTGCGCAATCTCCCCATTTCTTATTTAACCCCTTTCCCCTAACAAGTGTTAGGCTTATTAATTCATTCTGTTTATTAGATTTCACATATGAGTAAAATTACATGGTATGTTCCTCTCTCTGACTTGCTTATTTCACTTGGTATAATAATCTTCAGGTTCATTCATGCCATCACAAAGGGTAAGATTTCCCTCTTTTTTTTTTTACAGCCTAGTAATATTGTATCATGTAAATGTACCAAAGCTTTTTTTTATTTTTTATCCATTCATCTACCAATGGACACTTGGGCTGTTTCCAAATCTTGGCTATTGTAAATGCTGCCATAAACATAGGCGTGCATATATTCTTTTGAAGTAGTGTTTCAAATATCTCTGGATAAACTCCCAGAAGTAGAATTGCTGGGTCATAAAGCAGTTCCATTTTTACATTTTTTGAGGTAACTCCATACAGCTTTCTACAGTGGCTGCAGCAATTTGCATTCCCACCAACAGTGTATGAGGGTTCTCTTTTCTCCGCATCCCCCTCAACACTTGTTGTTTGTAGATTTGTTGATAACCATTCTGATAGATGTGAGGTGATATATCACTGTGGTTTTAATTTGCATTCTTCAATGATTATGTTGAGAATCTTTTCACATATGTATTGGCCATTTTTATATCCATGTTGGAGAAGTGTCTATTCAGATCTTTTGCCCATTTTTAAATTGGATTGTTTGATTTTTTGGTATTAACTTTTATAAATCTTTATAAATTTTGGATATTAATCCTTTACCACGGGGGTCCCCAAACTATGGCCAGCGGGCCACATGCAGCCCCCTGAGGCCATTTATCGCCCCCCAGCCGCACTTACAGAAGGGGCACCTCTTTCATTTGTGGTCAGTGAGAGGAGCATAGTTCCCATTGAAATACTGGTCAGTTTGTTGATTTAAACTTACTTGTTCTTTATTTTAAATATTGTATTTGTTCCCGTTTTGTTTTTTTACTTTAAAATAAGATATGTGCAGTGTGCCTAGGAATTTGTTCATAGTTTTTTTTTATAGTCCGGTTCTCCAACAGTCTGAGGGACAGTGAACTGGCCCCCTGTGTAAAAAGTTTGAGGACCCCTGCTTTACCAGATGTATCACTGGCAAATATGTTCTAGAGAACTGGAGAAAATATTTTCAAACCATATATGTGATATATGAAACATTATTCATGTATAAACAAGATAAAGAAGCAACCTAATGCTTTCCAATGAATGAAAAGATCAATAAAATGCAATAGAGTATTTTTCAGGCGTTAAAAAGGAAGGAAATCCTGGCATTTGTAACAACATGGATATTTGGATGACATTATGTTAAGGGACATGTCAGAGAGAGAAAGACATTTTTAAAAAGCTGATTTTATAGACTGTACAATAGTGGATGCCAGGGTTTGGGGAGAGGGAAAAATGAAGTGATATAGGTCAAAATGCACAATTTTTCAGTTATAAGAATATGTTCTGAGGATCTAAGTACAGCGTGATGACTATAGTTAATACTATGGTATTTTATACTTGAAAGTTACTGAGAATAGATCTTAAGTGTTACACATACGCACACAAAGTTAACTATGTGAGGTGATGAATGTGTTTTTATTTCTTTTAACTGACATGTAGGGCTATAAATAGATTTAAAATGTCATGGGGTATTCTCAATGGAAAATATTCTCAGTATATAAATTGTAAAACTCCTGGCAAGTCTTGTTTTGAATTTGGTGTTGATAACTTTAGATTTTTCCAATAAGAGAACATAACCATTAATTAGTTCAGCAACCATTTATTGAATACCACATCCCCAATACTCCCATGGTACTTGCACTCTAGTGGTTCTGTAATAGCACTAAATAATTCTGACTGACATCTCTCAAAGTTTCATCTAATCTATCTTGCTAAGAATTTCAAACTTATATTTCCAAAACCCTATTTTTTTAATACATTTTCTTGTTCAAAATGCTTTGTTTCTGCCTGGCCAGTGGTGGCACAGTGGATAGAGCCAGTGAAGGGATTCAAATAACATTGGGGAACAAAATTTTTGTTGCATCCACAAAAACACTTGTTTTTACCTAATTCAAGCGTGCTGATCTCAAATCTGACACTAGTTTTTCTCTGTAAGTTACAATTCTTTTGCAATTCAAGATTTTAGGTTTTCATCTTATTGTAAAATTTTCAACATTTAGTTTAACATAATGAAGTAGAATGTCTTCTTGGGCATCATCTTTGTGACAATATAATAATTTACATAATGCAGTAAATACACTAATATACTTAAAAGATATGATTGCATCAGAATTTGTCTACAATTTCAAAATAGAACATATTAAAACACTTACTTTAATCAGAAAATTTGTGCAAAACTTATTTAAATTCTATTCAGGCAAAAATTTGCGTTTGTACCTCTTGAGTTTGTGTACTTGTTGAGGACAATCTCGTTTGATGCTCCAGCAGTAGTCTGCTGATCACTAATAGCTCCAAGATTTTCGGGAAACTTATCAAGATGACTGTTCAGGAAGTGACTCTTAACACTTATGTTACATCCAATGTCACGGAAAACCAACAGCATCCTTTGAATCAGAAGTTCATAGTTTTCTGCTTTTTTGTTGCCAAGGAAGTTCTTTGTAACTGCCACAAAAGACTGCTATGCTACTTTCTCTTCTTCATTCATCTTCCTGGCAAATTCTTCATCACGTATAAGGGTTCAAATCTGAGGTCCATTAAATACACCTGCTTTTATATTCTTGAAAGACAAGGCAGGAAAAGCAGAAATAATATGTTGAAAGCATTCACTTTCTCTATTCAAAGCCTGAACAAACTGCTTCATTAAGCCAAGTTTGATGTGAAGTGGGGGAAAAATGATCCTGTCTCGATTAACTACAGGTTCATTCACAATATTTTGCATCCCTACTTCCAGAACTTCATGTTTTGGCCACTCTTTCTGTGCCCAGTGTTTCTCCTGAGCTTGGCTGTCCCACAAATACAGAAAGCAAGGATACTTCATGAACCTCTCTGTTGTCTTAGCAGGAAATTTACCATTTTAAGATCCACACAAATGATCCAGTTATGCTCCTCATACTTCAGAAAGTTGAGGACAATTTTTATGTCATTCTTACTAAGTCATTCAATTTGGGTTGGCTAAACTGCTGAGGGGTTAATGACTGCTTGGCATCAGAAGAAGACCCTTCAGATTCTACAACCATTTCCTCATGAATCTTATAAAAATACTCTTGATCATCATGTTCACTTTCTTTGTCCTTAGAAGATATAAAACCATTGAAAACTGGAAGCAGGAGTGTATCAGAGTGTGGGATAAGTTGTATTGCTCAAGGAATATTAGGATATGTGATCATATGCTGTTTTGTCTTGCTGATGCTGTTTGTATGGATCAGACAGAAATAATAGTCACTGCTGTGGTCCTTAGGTTCACACCAAACCATGGGAATACCAAAAGGCATTCCTTTGCATTTTCCTCTTGTCCAGTCACAAAGCATTTCCTCACAATTATGACACACAATATGAGGAGCCCAATTCTTGTCTTGATTGCCAAGGGGAACTTGAAAATAGGCAATATATGCACGTGTCACAAATGATGAAATATTGCAATTAACGTTGAAGTGTGTAACAACCACATATATAACAGAAGGTGTCAGGACTATTCTTACATTTATGCCTACTTGAAAAAGCCATGATTCAATCTTAAAACAAAATAAGAGGATGTTTTTATCAGATAATAATTTTTTACATTTAAAAACAACTACAATTATGTAAAAGTGATGTTTGTAAAACATTAATTGCCTTGTGGTTATGTTCAATCCAACAGTCGTTGCCCTTTAACTCCAATTTAAAAACCAATGCATGCCATTAACTGTAACAAAAAGAAATTAAAATTGCATAAAAACTAGAGCATGCACCAAAAGACGAATTTCAGATTTGGAATCAGTAATGCAGAAATATAAGGTCTACTGGAAAGTTCTGTCCGTTTCTATCACAACAAGTTTTGAAACATAAGCACATGTTTATTTGGCGCATGTGTGCCTCTCTATTTTTATCACTTAATGTATACATACTGATGTAGCAAATTAACTAAAACAAAGTTGATTCACGTTAGTCTTATGTGTGAAGCTATAGTGTACCCATGGCTACTGATAAAGTTCATTTACGCCACTGTAATTTTTATGAATTTCAACAAGGAAGAAATGCTACAGAAGCATGTCTGTCACATCCATCCTATTCCCTGGACTTAGCACCCTCTGACTATCACTTATTTTTGTCCTTACAAAATTTTTTGAAGGGCAAAACATTCAAAAATAAAGAAGATATCGAACAAGCACTGGTTCAATTTTTTGCATCAAAAGATAAAACATTTTTCAAAAATGGGATATACAAATTGCCCTCACGCTGGCAAGAAATCATTAATAATAATGGCAATTATATTATTTAATAAAGTTTATTGAGAGTAAGAAAAATTTGTATTTTGTTTTATTCCAAAAATGGACAGAACTTTCCAGTAAACCTTATATATAGAAACAGTTCTAAAACCTCATACACCAGAAAATGAAAAATAAATTGTTCCCCAGTGAATTTAACAAAGGGTTCTCTGCCCTAATGATCGTTTTAAGTATAAAAAAGATATACTGAGAGTTTATTTCATGCATTAAATAGGAACAATAAAAGGGGTACACAAAACTAGATTATGTTGTAATAAAGAGTTTTAAAATATTAATGAAAAAATATTAAATAATACCTGATGGAAACAATAAATCCCTTATTTAAGATATTTTCATATTGCTTCTTGATTGTCATCCTCATTTGCAATTTTTTCACTTATAGGTGGAATAAACATCACTATGGGCACTTAGAATATGCTGTTGTGCAGATGAACATTAAAAAAGAATAAGGAATGTAAATTTGTGATTTCCACATTAGACTGCTGCCCAGGCGCCAATCTTAGAGAGGACCCTGATTACAAGTACCATTTTAACAACCAGTTCGCTGAACTCTACAAAATATTAGGTATCTGTTTTACTGGACTGGTGTGAACTGGCTGAATCTCACCACTGGATAGAGCATTGACTTGGGATGCTGATGTTTCAGGTTCCAAACTCTGAGATCGCAGGCATTCATCTGGCTTGTGCACAGGCTCACCAGCTTGCCTGCTGGGTTGCCAGCTTGAGTATGGGATCATCTACATGATCCCAAGGTCACTGGCTTTAACCTAAGGTCACTGACTTGAGCAAAGGGTCATTGGCTCAGCCTGAGCCACCTGGTCAGGTCACATATGAGTGGCAATCCATAAACAACTAAAAGTGACACAACTACAAGTTGATGCTTCTCCTCTCTCCCTCTTTCTCTCTACCAAAAAAGAAAGTTTTGTTTCTCACTTTTCACAACTACACCAAGTGCAAACTCCTTAATATGCAGTTTAGAGCTTTTCATTATCTGACTCAAGACTATCTTAAGCTTCCTTGTTACTGCAATGCCAAATATTCTCTTACACTGTTTCAGGCAAACTCACCGACTTTGCATCCTATAATCAAATCTTTTCCCTCTCTACTTTTTTCATTAAAAAAGACTTAAAAATATAAACAATAAAAAGGCAGTAAACAAATATCTACCAACAAATGAATCTAAAAATGAAATAAATAAACAAGCAGAACAGAAACAGACTCAAAGGTACAGAGAACATTTTGATGGTTGGCAGATAGGAGGGGAGTTAACAGGATGGGTGAAAAAGGTGAAGGGATTAAGAAATACAAATGTGTAGTTTTAGAACAGTCACAGAAATATAAAGTACAGGGAATATAGTCAATAGTATTTTAATACCTATATATAGTGTCATATGAGTTCGAGATTTTTTGAGATGATCACTTCATAAGTTATGCAATATCTAATCACTGGAGTGTACACCTGAAACTAATATAATATTGTATATAAACTGTAATTGAAAAATGATTCTGAAAATGACTACTGGCCACATTCCCCCCTGGCTAAGAGCCTGCTGTCAGAACAGTGGAGATCGAAGACTAGGCATAGTGCGGAGCTGAGGGCATGCTTGTCACAGGCTGGCTAAAGGAAGTGGCAGCCACTTGGCTGCCAGAAAGTTTCCCAGGAGTTATGTAAATTACAGGTGGGCGCAGAGCCAGCTGGCTAGCATGAATACGGGTGGTACCTTCAGTGGCCTGAGCCATCCCCTGGCCATGAGAGACAAGAGAGACAGAGACCACTACTACTTACTATCTATTCTTTCTTGGACAATACTGGGCACTCTACCTAGCTAACTGGACCAGGAGGTACCAGAATAATAATCTCTATGACTAAATTACAGCAGTGTCTGGAATGGTACGAACCATCTTCTACTGTGATTTCTTCTACTTATATCTGATCAAAGTCCTTAAAAGAGAGAAGGTAAGTCTTCCAATGCCAATTTGAGGGCCCTTAAAGAACAAGATGTTGAAATAAAATATTTGAAATGTTCTACTGAGCTACATATACATGACTCAGACCAAATGTTAAAATTAATGCCAGAAAAATGTTTAGTGTAGATGGATTTCAGCAAAGCACTGGTCACTCTATCTAGAAGACCTTATCAATAATACCTCCTCTATAGAGTTAATGAAAAACCTGAGCCAATTACACAACCATGGCGCTATGTAATGTCAACAAGGACATCAAGAAACCTTAGGTGCCAAACTTGCAAATGGGTCAAATATACTACTGCTCTCTCTCAAAAATGAAACAAAACAAAACAAAACAAAACAGAAAACATACTTTAAAAGGGAATGAAATTGGCTAGTATCCATGAAAAACTCTGTATTAAATTTCTACTACATGAACAAAACACAAATGGCATTTTATTGTTCCTGTTATATTTTTTGTACCCTCTCTAGTATGAAACTCGACCAATATGATGCTTAAATCTTTAGTTATGATATTAAAAGACTGACTCTTAATGCTTCATAGTGACTCCTGGTACTATTTCTGTCTCACTTAAACTGTCTTTTATATGAGAAACATTTTTTCTTCCTTTAGTTATTTAATACCCATGGTTGTGATATGTCATTCATCTTTAAATTTTAAACTTTAAATATATTACACTAATTGAAATTAATTGAATGCCTTCAACATTCAAATCTGCCAGACCAGCAGCTTCATGAGGACAAGAACTGTGACTCTGGAACCATCTTCTCAACTGCTGTACCTTCAACAGAAAAAGATTCATAAGTATTTGATTAAATCAATGAATCCTATATTCTCTCTAAAAACTTCCAACACTCTTCCGTCCATTTTTATTTAATTATTTAATGCTTAATTTGCATAGGCATGTACCATGCTAATCTGTAATAATACAAATGTAAAAAGAAATAGAAAAATTACTCTAACAGTATATTTTTATAACGTTAATGGGAGTATAAACACTTTCTCCCCCATGTCTTAAAATTTTATTTGTACCCTCACAATAGTTCTGATGAAGCTTTTTGTCCATAGGTGTGCAATTTTAAAAAGTTGTATTATTCTACCTGCTACATCTGAGCACCTGCAGGTCAGGGACCAGTCTCTTCCATCTCTGAATTACCTACTGTTCTTATGTGCTTATGCAATACCTTGTATGTGGTCCGTGACAAATGTTTGCTTAGTTAAACAATTTAAGCAATAAAAATCATTAACACATATATAGCCCTTACATTATAAATGTACGATATATTGCCAAACTTCACATTAATACTCATATATTCAACTTCAGTCTCGGTAATTTATGTTTTCTATTTTTGTTGTTGTTATTGTTATTTTACACAAATAGAGAATGAGAACTATGCCTTTAAAACCGAGATTCTATGCTTATGCTTAGGATAGACTTGTCAGTGATATACCATTGCCCACACAGTACGCAACCCTGAGCTGAACTTTATTAGACTCCAGTTCCAGAGAGGAGTGTTCCTATCTCACTCTTCACCGTTTTGGTTATAGCTTATCTTCTTCCTAATTCATTCACCTAGTCATGATTTATAGAACAGACCTTAACTCAGTCATATTGATCTGCCTCTTGTGGTTATTATGATGGAGTCAAATTTTACTGCATTTTCAAAATTAAGATTCTTTGTAGCCCTATCAAGTTTCCAAATAATACTTTCAATGGCTTTGATTCAGTGTCATTTCCTTTTTTTACAGCAATGGTCTTACTCGTTTAAGAGAGAAATAGAATACCTAGGGAGTGACATTTTAAGTAAATGAAGGCCTTTATTAGAAATAAAAACAATTGTGTCAGCCCAAGTTGATACATGGGTTGTGCTTCTGGTTGTGCTCATAATTCATTTTTTTAAATGATTTTATATTAGCGTGTCCTGGCATTTATAAGGAGGTGAGATGGTAGTTATAAATTTGCATATAAACAAAAAATTAACACAAAGCTAGGTTTGTTTTACTGTTATTTAATTTTAATGAACTATATTAAACTTTTAATTTGGGGAAAACATCTTTGCAAATCCTCAGTCTCTAAATCAGGTCCCCAAGCTGCTAGCCCTCTCTTATAGGGACTCTTTTTATACTTTACCAAAGTAGTGGGGGCTCTAAGAGGGAGTCTTTCTCATTTTGCTGCTTCACTTAAAAACATTTTTACATAGCTCCTCTCTTTAGTCTCAAAATCATATCCGTCCTCCTCTTAAAGGTTATGCCTTCTACTTGTGCTCTTAATCTCATTTCCTCCTATTCAGTTACTTCCCTTTCGATTTCTCAGCTCTGCCTTGTCTTCAAGCTGTTCTTGTTCAGTGAAACGCCCTATTTTTGCATACAAGTGTATGTATAAATCTCTTTACACAACAAATTCTCTTTTATACTTTATTGTCCCTCATAGGTAGGTTCTCTTTCTTAACTTGTTTTAAGTATCAGATTTGAAAATCAACTGATCCGACTGCGCCCATTTTTACACACTGATTACCTACCCTCTTATGTATAACCTAACTTGTATTATGCTCCTGAAATCATACTCTTGAAAGTTTCATTGTCTTGGTGATTGCTTTTTGCTCATTCAAATAATTTATCAGGTTTTATAACCCTCTATATTTCTGTAATTTCTTAGGGATATGATTCCAACCAATATCTCCTTTTTCCTGGAATATTATTTCATCTGTCTGATTATAATTTTCTTTCTCTCCACTGGCTTCTCTGCTAACAGTCACTAAAGCAAGGTATTGTCAACTTTTTGCTGTGTGGCTCTCATTTTCTTGCTTATAGTTTTCAACTAATCTCTCATCTTTCATCATTTACCAAAAAAAACCTAATCATCATCTCTGTCTGTCTCTGTCTCTCTCTTTCTCATACACACACTCTCTCTCTCTCTCTCTCTCTCTCACACACACACACACACACACACACACACACACACACAACCATCCAAATCCAGATAACCATTTTACGGCATTTCTAAATATCTTCTTTGACCTTGATAAAAATGGGAAATTAAGGAGTTTTGGTGTTTCTGGGTCACAAACATGAGATTTTTTGAAAGGGAAAAAGTAAATGGAGCAAAATCTGACCAGAAAGAGGTTGAAGCACCTTAAAACAGATAAGAGTGTCCAGGTTTAGACTCTAATTCCATGTGGCATCCCTCCCAAGCCCACCAGGAGCAGAGAGGATGAACACTGAAAGGACATCTCTTCGTGCGTTTGTGCTGTGGGTACCAGGGCTCAAGAGTAGTAACACATAATAGAAAAAGCAGAAGAAGTAATGTTGAAGACACAGACTCTTTCAGATTAAGAGCTTAGTTGCCCCCCAGGTTTCCAACCCCAAGTAAGCTCAGAATTATTTTTTTATAATCACATTGAAGGCAGGATTGGGAACCTTCAATAATAACTGAGGTTGTTTTTTGCCAACCAGACAGGTAAAAATTGAAGCAGATTAAATTTCATTCAGAAATATAGATACATTGAATATTATTAGGGCAATACTAATATTCCAAATTTATATTACCTGCTTTGATCTCTCTCCTAAATTTCAGTTCTGATTGTAAAATCTATATTTTCTCTTACATTCTACATTCTGACCTCTAAATCAATTCATCTTACAATAGGGTTGGATTTTAGGTTATATATAAAACTGCAAAGAATATGCCTATGATGATTATGATGATGTCTTTCTTTTAGATTATTTCCATAAAGTAAATTTTCAGAAGTGGGCTTACTAGGTCAGGATCAGAGTCAGGTGGTGGGCAAGAATTCAATAAGGGACTCGCTGAGATAAGATTGTTTATTGTATAGAAAACTAAAATGAGTATAAAAGAAGACTTTAGGATGAAAATCTTTCTATGTTGCTTTCTCTTCTGTTTTTTGCACTTATAGTTTATCAAAAACATCAGCTGTTGACACTCTTTGTTGTGATAGAGGTTTGGGGGAGCAAGCTTTGCCGTGCATTGGGAGAGGTTTAACACCATCTCTGGTCTCTCCCTACTAGATGCCAGTAACAAAGAAACTCTTTCCAAACTATAACACCCTAAAATGTCTGCAAACACTGCAAAATGGGTTCTGGTGGACAAACCCCTACTAAACCCTATTAAAGTTTCTTTAAGTCAGAACTGGCACCCTTTCTTCCTCCTTCAACAGGTAGTATAAAAACCACCATCATTATTGTTAAAGGAAGAGAATCACCTAGAAAGAAGTCAACCCACAAATATAACAGCTTAAATGCTAACCAGCTTTGTGGAGTTTGTTTGTGATGAATAACTATTTTCAGAATGCATTTCAGCCATTTATATTAAAATGCTATATCAGTGAAAAATAACATAACAGAGTTGCGGCAGGCTGCCACCCAGCTGCTCACTTCCCTGGCAAAAGCTGTTTCTCTTCAGAGGTAATCTGGTAAGAGGCAACTTGCCATCTTAAGGAATATTGGTAGATGTCAAAAGGAATGACAATTCACACACAAACACACACACACACACACACACACGAATACATTACTGTAGAGAAAAACAATACACATTTGTGTAAAAGCCACTGTAAAGTCATTAAATAAAACAGTAGAAGGTTGAAATTTTAAAGGTTTTTAAAGGGAATTTTAAAGGTTTGAAAACAAATTTTATTAAAATTTTAGCAACAATAGCGGTTTAACTCCAAGGAAATATATTACTATCAACAAACTTTTGATTAAGAGTTTCTCATGTAAAGGGGCCTGATTTTACTCATCTTTGAGTAACAGAGCCATGATGAGGAGAGGTATTCAGGACACAATTATTATGTTGAATGTCATCGGCCATTCCCAAATCAATGACTTACAAGAGTTTTCATTTGAATACTTACTTTTGCGGCTCTCTGTGTCTGCTGGGAAGTTTGCTATCTGTCTGCCCTTTTCATTTCAATGTGAACTCATATATTTCTCCCAACACAGTTCTTCTTCAGACATCTGTATGTAGTTCTATGGCAAATCTGTTCACCCTACTATCCAAAAATAAAATTGCAGTTGACTTTGATTTTTGACAGTCAGTCACTCTGCCTTATTTCTCCTCCAAAATCACTATGAGCTCTATGAATTTCTACCACAGTACCATCCTAACTGTAGTGTGTTATCATGGAAGGCCACGGACCTGGAGTGTAATCATTAAGAGTGAGACCTTGAGCAAGTTTCTTGATGTCTTTGTCCCTTAGTTTCTCTGCCTGAAAAGTAAAGGGGTTGCACCTGACTCATGTTTTACAAACAGCAAGTTACAATCTGCTAGAAAATCTTAAATATAGTGTGTTCCTATCAGTATTTTCTAAAACAAAAAAAATAGAGAAAAAATGTCAAATGTTATAAATACTAAGGATAAATACTGTTCTGTTAAATTTTTTGTTTGTTTTATATCTATGTACGTATAGGTTCTTAACTATAGGTTATGATTAAATAAAAAGCTTAAAAAGCTACTGCAGTAGATGATGTGAAGGTCCTTTCACTTATAAATTACATTATTTCATTCTGGACCTTTACCATTTCATGCATAGATTACTTCAATAGCCTTCTAACTATTCTGCCTGCTTAGAGTCTCTTCCCCTTCCAATCCATCATGCACACTACTGCTGAGCTGCTCTTAAAGAGTAGCTTTTTCCAAGTGTAATTCCCAGGCTTAAAACTCTTAAATTACTTTCCTTTGGAAGAAAGTCCCCATACTTAGTTTAAAATAAAGAGTTGTTCCCCATCTGGGTCCATTCTATCTTTATAACCTAATCTTCCTCTGTTCTAGATGAACTTTGCATTCCATCAAATGTCCTTACTTGTCAACTTCTGAACATCCTTCCCAGATTGGCCCATCAATTCCAGCTCAGAATATTTTTCTTCCTTACTCCATGTACCCCAAGTTTATTTTTCCAGATGAACTCATTTATTCAAGTTTTAAAAAGGCTTGGTAATATTTTGAACAAGACTATATTACTTTATATAAAACTAAAAGCTTTTGTATATTAAATCTTCTTATCTACAAACAAATGTCTTTCTCATTTTCAAGCTTTCATTAAGTCCTTGGATAGTGTTTTAATTTTTCTCCATATATGTTCTAAAAAATCACCTTGTGTTTGATAAATATTTGTTACTGGCAACTTTGGATAACTCAGTTGCTTAGATACACCCAATACGCCAAGGTTGTGGGTTCAATCCCAGTCAGGGAACACAGAAAACTCAACCAACTAATGCATAAAAAAGTGAAACAATAAATTAATGTCTGTCTGCCTGGTTGGCTGGCTTACCCTCCCTTTCTCTCCCCCTCCCTCCATTCATTCTCTCTAAAATCAATAAACAAAAAATAAAAAAATCTTTATTAACTTTAACGAGAGCCAATACTATTTCTTTTAATTCAACTTAATAGTAAGAGTCAAAGATTTAAAAAAAACTTTAAAATAAAAATGATTTGTTGAAACAATTTATAAATACATTAAAAATAAGAAAAATTCTTGAATGTAGAATCCTGAAACTTGGAGATCATTTTTGCTACTTCCTGCTAGTGCTTAAAAAATGAGAGTCAGAAAAACTGACATTTACCAAAACAAGAAGGAAATCCAAAAACCTAAATTTTGCTGATACTATCACTGACTTGTTCTTTATCAAAAGTTTTATTATTTGTTATTCTGATGTCCTTTGTTACTACATATTTAAAATTATTTATTAGACTATTTGTTTCTTTTATAATGCTCCAGAATTGAAAGTAGGATTCTGTGACATGTCAGCAGTATGCTTTCTACTCTTCAAGATAGATTAAATGACCATGGGGAAGACATTAATGCTGATGATTTCGGGGGTCTTGGAGCAGTCCTTCAATAAGTAGGATGTATGACTCTTCCCTTTGTGGGTCAAAAGAAGTCTAAAACTGAATTAGAGGTTCAGATGGAAGCCAACATCTTACAGTTGTTATAAATAAGAGTTTAGTGGAATGATTTTTTCACAGCCTCTATTCAATTTGGAGTGGAGTGGGATTAAGACTACTTTTATTTTTCCAGTTTTTCATAGAACTATGATCCATCTCCCCTTATTATATAAAAGGAAAAAGACTGGCATTATCATGGAGTCCACACACAGGAAGAACATCTTGGAGGACTTTCTAACTTTGAATCTATGGTTGTAAAATCCATTATCATCTGATTGCATAAAAAAACATATAAATGTTATAGACCATAAAGCTCTGAAGTGTGGTTGTAAATTATATAAGCATATCTGTACATATACATATTCATGTTGTGATGCATTCAAATGGTGAAAATATTCTTTGCTCCATTGCTGCACCGAGTTTTCTTTCTGACAGTGTCAAACGGTGTCTCCTCTCTTTGCAAATGACTAATGCAAGAAGGTAACTTTGGAAATTACAATGCGATGTAATCATCCATATTGTCTATTGTGGATAAAATTGATTAGAATAATATTGAAACTCCCCCCAAGGGACTGTACAATTATAAGTCAAGTCCCAAATGGAAAAGGTCTTTTGAAAAGTTGGCAGATGTCTTAATGAAAATGAAGCATTACAGTAATATATTAGGGCAATATGTTCATTATTGACAAGCAAATCACTAAACTATATAAATTACTGGATTAGACAGGCAGAATTACTTTTCTTTCAGTGAATGGTTAATCAAATATCCCTGTTAAATGCTCACTTGTTTAAGTTTTTGATATGCATATTAACAGACAAAGGATTGCCCTTTACTTAGAGCTCCAAGTTGGCTTTCAATACTGAAAATCCAAATATTTGAATTTATGTCTATTAGGAACCAAATTCTACTACAAGATTAAAGTCTACCTTTCATAGTCCACAGAATATAAAAAAAAAACAACTCCAAGATTTTGTATTTCCCCTTAATATACATGTTTTCTGGGCATTTTTGTTTTATTTATTTTTCCTGTTTTTTTTTTTAAGCTCCCTTTCATGGAGGAAACAAAACAGCATCAGAATAAATCCTTGAGGAGCAGATAGACCTATTTAACAAGTGAGGCAATTACATATCACCATTGCACATGCTGGGGGGTTGTAAATGATTTAAAAGTTTGCTCCTGCATTTGTTTCCAAGGATCCGACCAAGCACAGAAGCTCCATATCTATCAGCAACGAGGGCAAATTTATTCTAATAGATATTTATTCCAAGAACAGGAATCTTTCTGTTTCATATTGCACATGAATATTAAATAAACTACCTGCTGGCAACTACACAATATTTTAGTCTCTAGTTTTAAAAGTACATTGTATTTTAATACCTATTTTTAAACAGATATCAATTTTTATGGAGCAGTACATGAGTTGTTGATGGATAAATCACCCAAGCATGGTTAAAGAGAGCCTAATCTCCAGCTGGTACCAGATCCATTTAATTGTATCTTCTGACCTCACCTCACCTGAGCCTGCATTAAAATCATAATACAGTTCAAGTGTAAAAATGATATACTGTTTGTTCGCCCTGTTTATAAAGGGGCAAACATACAGTTAAATTCATATGTTTAATATTAGTGTAGTCATTTGAAAAGGTTGAGTTAGATCAAACTGCCTCTCAGCATTTTCTCTGCCCTTTTTTATTCAAATGACTAGGCCTCCATCACCAGATGAGAGAGGCTGTTAAGAAAGTTGTAGCAGCTTTTCCTGGATACCCAGAAGATCAAACAAAGCTTTCAAGCATCATTTAATAATGGAACAGTCCACTTTTAAATGTGTTCAGCAGGCAATCGGACAGAAACTTTGGGGTGTTTGAAGTCCTTACAAACGCAGTTAATTTTTCAAAATGACCTAAACAGCAGTCCTTGAGTTTATCTCCGTTTTCATTAGGGTGAAATGTTGTCTTTAGACTCTGTGGCACTTTGATTTTCATAAATTACAGACCCTAGGTTTCATTCTGTTTTAAGAACTAGGGTGTGTATTGTTTTTTCCAGGAGCTGCTCCAGCCAGACCTATATTGATCTTAACAATGTTTCTTGGAATTCTGACTCAAAGAAACAATTAGCTAATACTCATCACAAACAGCATCTATTGAGAGCTTTCTGTGTGCCAGACAGACTTGATGCTGAGTCCCCACAACATGTAATGTGCTGGAATATATATCTGCCCCTCTCCTAAGTAACAATCTTGTCTCTGTTATTCGCCATTAAATACTAAGAGCCTAACATGGTGCCTAAGTGGAAGTAGATGCCCAATGAGTAAGTATAGAATCAATGAATCAATCACTTAATAAATAAATGCATTACGTTATTGAGTCTGTACACCTACCCTATGCAGTAGGACATATGTTTATTCTCATTTTTCAAATGATGTAACTAACATTTGGAGAAGGCAAGTAAATTGCCCAGGATAAATTAAATCAATTTTGTGTCAGAGCCAGAATTTGGAGCTGTGTCTGTCTGATTCTAGAGTCCAGGCTTTGGACTATGGTAATAATTGAGTCACAGTGGTTCTCCAATTTTAATGTACATCAGAACCCCTCATGGGCTGGTTAAACACAGATTACTACCTCACCCACCCCATGCAGTTGTAAGTCTAAAGCAATGTGCAAAATTTGGTTTCCCAGCAGGTTCCCAGGTCAGGCTGTTATTGCTGAGACTGGCACCACCATTTGAGAAACACTGGTCCTGGGATCCAAACTGAGTCTTTCCGGTACAATAAGTAAAATGAGATAATAGTATGCTCAGATCTACTTTTGTGTGTGGTAGTTTTAATCATTGGTTTTAAAATAAGGTCTTTCTGTTTCTATAATTTACAATACAGATCCTTCCCCACATCCATGTCAAACTCCCTAGAGTCTGCTGCAGTCCTTATAACTGAGTCTAAACAAGTAATGCATTGACCACTTTGAATAATCTCATGGGTGTGACTCTCCTTCCTGAACTGATTTTAACTCTTTTCCAGGGAATTTTGGCCAAAACTAGGAAAGCTCTCTGAACTTACATAGTGTCAGATTGACTTCAGAGTGATAAAAATGCACCCAACATCCAGGGAAAGAAAACTCAAGGTCAGACTATTACAGTTACTCTGTTTCTCTAAAAAAAAACCCAAAAAAATAAAACCTAAACAGTACTATATTTAACTCTCCTGGAAACATTTGCTGAATGGTGAACTTATGGGAGCTGGAAGGCTGAATTTAATGTCATGGAAGGACCTGTGGGAGTATTTCCTACATGTGGAATTGCAATAGGATTTTGATCTTTTCTGTCAGATGCAGCCAGGTCTGTGGGAGGACCAAAATAACCTATTCCCTACCATGTATTTTTTTTTATCCCCTTCAGGTAAAGTCAGGGTTAATTGTTGATTAATTTGCCATGGATTTCTTCCTTAGTGTCAGTTCTCCCCAGCACACACCATAGCCCTCACCCCTCTCTCCCAGATGCCTGGAAGCACTGACTAATGGTTTTGCCATCTCAGGATTCTCTCCGTATAAGCCCCTGCCAGTCTGTCCACATAAACCAATCAGTTACTTTCTAAGATGCAGGTCTAATAATGGCATTCCCTTGATCAAAAGCTACCATAATATTTGGGGTAAGATTCATACCCATAAACTTTCTCCTATAAGGACTCTTACATTTTTTTTTTTGCTTCCTATAGCTCTCATCTTCCTACACCCCTTCCTGTCATTCATTCATCCATCCAGCCTTCCTGAAACTCTTGAAGATCCACCACTGCATCATCTGTTTAGACATCTGTGTCTTTTTTATTCTACCTGGAATACTCTGTCAACAGCCACATACCCATAAATGTACAGGCCCACACACACTTTTGTTTACTTAATAGCTACTCATTCTTCAAAACATGTTTTGAATGCCACTTCCTCTGTGTCCATTACCAATTGCTTCTATGGCTTAAAAGTCTTGCCTCTGGCTTCAGCAGCTCCCATGAATATTTCTCCCATAGCACCTAGCACTCTATATTCATATAGTCAGTTTACTTGCCTGTCTCCTCTTCTGGATTATATCTATATATTCCATGAGACAGGTACCAGACCTTCATATATAACTGCAAATGTCCAATGCCAGTAGAGTGTTGTTGAGCTCCTCCTTTTAGAAATTCAAAAAGTGTTTTGAGAATAAATTAAAGAGGAAAGAAAGAGAGAAAAAAAAGAAAGGAAGGAAGAGAAGAAAAAGAAGGAAAGAAAGAAGATATCAAGGAAAAGAGGGTAAAAAAAAGAAGGAAGGAAAAAGACAGAGACAAAGATAAAGACTAGAGACAAAGAAAGACAGAGACGGAGAGAGACAAAAATGATTAAGTATCTCCAATGGTTGCTTCAGGTAGCTTCTGGATTAAGCCTTTGGCAAAACCATATGACACAGAGAAAATAACTCTGGATGCGGAATACCTCCTCAAGCAACTCTGAGTAAACCTCTGATCACTCATCTGTAAAATAATAGGCTCCTCAAGGGACTTTTCAGTATAAAATTCCTTGGTTAGTCACTTTGGATGGAAAAAAGAATTAATTGAAATATGCCTTAAAACATAGATCATACTTTTTTTGTTCACCTGTAATATTTAAAGTACTGAAAGGACATCCATCCTCATAAATATTTACCTTTTATTATTTGTATTTCATCAGAGTTTCATATAGTAATCCATGTTCTGAATGATTATGAGTCTAGATAACCTAGGGTAATATGTTTATTTTGAGTATTACATAAAAGGATCACCTCCTTAAGCTAGTGATGGGAAAACTGTAAAGAAGGGTTTTCAACCATTGTCTGAATCAGTTACTGGTTTTCAACCTTTAACCAGTGATCTTTTTCAAACAAAACTTGCTTAGAGCGAATATAGGAAACTTTTAAATATTTCATCTATCACACTGATTGAAGTGGTGTTGTCTTGACTGATTGAAGTGGGTGGTGGTGGGAGGGAGGGGCTGGAGTGCTGCTGACGTTACCCAATGCCATTCTTCAGACAAGTCTCTCAGGGTACCGAGGACTCCTTGGAACTCAGTTCAAAAGCATTATGTCTAACCCAATACTCTAAGAAAAAAGAAAATGAGATCTAGTGATATGTACAACATCTTGGCAAATTAATGGTAACATTGGGATCAGAACACAGGCCCTCTGTTTTTCACACCACGATTTGTACCATGGCATCTGGTATATTTTTAGGGCTAATTTGCATTAAGTACAACCATCCCAGAATAATTTTTAAACCCCATAAAAGAACCCTGCTCACTTTCTCGTCTTCTTTTTTTTTTTTTTTTTTCCAGAGGCAGAGATAGACAGGGACAGACAGACAGGAACAGAGAGAGATGAGAAGCATCAATCATCAGTTTCTCGTTGCGCATTGCGACTT
Source organism: Saccopteryx bilineata (assembly GCF_036850765.1). Lineage (NCBI taxonomy): Eukaryota > Metazoa > Chordata > Mammalia > Chiroptera > Emballonuridae > Saccopteryx > Saccopteryx bilineata. The sequence goes on from NC_089494.1 coordinate 80,920,569, forward strand.
CTTAGTTGTTCATTGATTGCTTTCTCACATGTGCCTTGACCGTGGGCCTTCAGCAGACCGAGTAACCCCCTGCTGGAGCCAGCGACCTTGGGTCCAAGCTGGTGAGCTCTTTGCTCAAGTCAGATGAGCCCGCGCTCAAGCTGGCAACCTCGGGGTCTCGAACCTGGGTCCTTCCGCATCCCAGTCCAACGCTCTATCCACTGCGCCACCACCTGGTCAGGCACTTTCTCGTCTTCTTATCTTCTAACCAAACATCACTCCACTAATAAGTATACGATTAGGTTCTTTGCACAGGTGATTTATAGTTCTTGGGTCTTGTGGAATTAGAACCTATGTAGAAGATTTTTGTTTTCAAAGAATTTCATAAGTGATTAATCACCAAAAATTCTTATGTCTCAGAAATAATTTTAGCTATTGCCACATTTGTGGCCTTGAGCAAGGCTCTAAACAGGATTTCTGGGACACCAGAAGTAGAACTGTAAGTGAAGCAAGGATTCTCTATTGAAAGGTCACTTTTTATCTATTGCTTTTAAATAAATAGTGCATAGAAACGACAGGTGCTGAATGATTCAATGACAAGGGAAAGAAATCTGTGTCTTTTTTTAAGTGTTAATATTTTTCCATGAACCTTATTTTTCTTTAATACATCATCTTATGAGACCAACTTCATTGTATTTTCAGATCTGTGACTTTTTTCTCTCATTGTTTAATTTAAGTAAATCTATTGTGAGAAGTAATATCTCCTGTAAAGAGAAATTATATCTTCTATATATGTTCATAATACCAGAAAAAATAATTGTATTACAAATATTTTGGGTTAATTGTAGAGAATTTGGGCAAATGTTCAAATGGTAAATCTTTATAGTTGTCTATCTTTATATTTATCAGGCTGAAGAATCAGCAATTACTTCTGGGAGTTTGTAAAAATATTTGAAATGATAGGATCAGACCATGCCTAAGGCATTCTGTGAAAGCCACCAGTTCTTGTAAACATGAGCTAATAAAGACAATAGATAACATTTAAATATGCAGGATATGCCAGGCAGGTCTTAAATGGTTTCAGGTATCTAACTCATTTAATCTTCAACAAGCTCCATAAGTTAACTAGTATTACTTCCCTTTTTTTTTTTTTTTTTTGGTTTTTTGTTTGTTTGTTTGTTTTTTGTTTTTTTGGGTTTTTTTGTTGTTGTTTTTTGCATTTTTTTGAAGCTGGAAAGGGGAGAAACAGTCAGACAGACTCCCACATGCGTCCTACCGGGATCCACCCGGCACGCCACCAGGGGGCGACACTCTGCCCACCAGGGGGCGATGCTCTGCCCCTCCGGGGTGTCGCTCTGTCGCGATCAGAGCCACTCTAGCGCCTGGGGCAGAGGCCAAGGAGCCATCCCCAGCACCCGGGCCATCCTTCCTCCAATGGAGCCTCCCTGCGGGAGGGGAAGAGAGAGACAGAGAGGAAGGAGAGGGGGAGGGGTGGAGAAGCAGATGAGCGCCCCTCCTGTGTGCCCTGGCCAGGAATCAAACCTGGGACCCCTGAACGCCAGGCCGACGCTTTACCACTGAGCCAACTGGCCAGGGCCTACTTCCCAATTTTAAGAAAGAGGAATCTGAAACACTGAGTTTATGTAACTTTCCCAGTATTGCATAGTAATGAAATATTTGATTGGAGGCACTCAGAGGGATATGCCAGCATTCTTAAACATTGTTACATAATCTCTACTGCTGACACTGGGTAGAATTATTTTGAAAGAATGGCAGCTTGATAAAAGCTCTCTGAAAAATTTCATTTCCCAAAACAATACTCTTGCTTGACCTACTTTGCATGACAATAATTATGGGGTTTAATGACCCAACAATCTATACACCAGCCATTGAAATATATATATATTAGAGCAGTCCTTCTATCCTTTTTCTCCTCCTTTGAACTTTTAAAATTGATTTGGTCTTGACATAATGACTTATGAAGTTGTCTTACCTTCTTTATTTTAACATCTAAGAAAGCAGGGGCGGTGTTTTATTTATACTTTGAATCTTTGCTTTTATCAGAGACCATGCCTTAATGGTATTGGAAACACTATTTTGTCTTATTATCCTCCACTAAATTTTCCACTAGAATCAAGGAATACTACATACATTCCTTGGCAAGGTGGTGTGCTGGTAAATATTTAATGATCTACTCTCTAGAGGAATTTGTTTAAGCACAGCTTTGTAGCATCTGCCAATTTCCATGGTGTAAACACTATTACCATTACCAGTTTCAAGCAACTTACATTACATCACTAAGTTGGAAAGAAACATTAACAATGGGCTCTCCTCAGCTGCCAGCCAGTGGAAGCTCCAGTACATCACTGCTTTGATCATCAAAAAGTATAATTCCTACTGAAGAAGGTGGAGAAAAGTGAAATAAGAAAATACATGAGTAAATCTTGACTGTAGGGTGTCTGTATAATATCCTCTGGTCCCATAAACCTTCACAAACTATCCAAAGGCTGGGTGAACTACTTGCTACTACTGTTGCCCTTTCAAACATCTGTAAAGACCATTCATCAAGGCATTAATTCCCTTCTGTTTTTACTTGTCCAGCTTATCTAGTCAACTGTAAACTCTTCAAGGGCTGAAATGATTTTATCACTATTTTATTTTCTGTGTCTGGCCCAAAGAAAGTATAAAAAAATTATTTAAAAAAGTAATGACACATGAAAAATATTGTTCTAGCACAAGAATATGTACCCTTTTTTTATTAGCAGGTAGAAGTCATGAATACCCACCTGGATTTTGGGCTTAATGCAAAATTTGCCTGCTTTGTTGATTTATGGTTGATCCATAGCATTGCCCTTTAATTTAGTTATTTGTAGTTGGTGATTAAGTTCTGTGGACTTGTGATTAAGGAGTAATTAATTTTCCATACTTAACATAAATGAAGTTTCATGTGAAATTAAAACTACAGAATTAGCATTTGCATCTACTTAGCAGCTTGTCATCATTATATAAGAAACAGAAACAATGTACACCCTAGCCAAAGATTTGGGAATAAAGTATAAAGAATTAGATAAGATAGTCAGGAGGACAGACAAATAAGAAATAAATAAAGATTAGCTTAAATTTTATAAATGTTTTTTCAGAGCTATTACAGGTTATCAGCTTGTATATAAATATACTTGATGATAGAAAAAAATGAACAATTTACCCAGAAATTTTCACATAAGCCCAATTATTCTGATGAAGACATGAAGGAAAAAGTTATAGAAGAGAATATATATAGGCCATGAATAAATGCATTAGGCAGTAAGGTTGATGAATGTTTAGTAAGCTTTGACTAGGTTTTTTGTTTTGTTTTTTAAATTTTTTTTTATTTTTTTAGAGAGAGAGAGAGAAATAGAAAGAGAGGAGCAGGAAGCATCAACTCATAGTAGTTGCTTCATATATATATATATATATATATATATATATATATATATATATATATATATATATATCTCCACCAGGCAAGCCCAAGGTTGGAACCAGTGACTTCAACGTCCTAATCTAGGTCAACACTTTATGTACTATGCCACCACAATCAAGCAAGACTAGGATTTTTTGTATTGTTTGTTTATTTGTTTGTTTGTATTTAAGTACTCATTTTTTTGTGAAGTTATGAAATATTTGCTGGTGAATGGACTGTTGAGCATTCCCATCTTTTTATCACTTATAGTGTTCTCCAACACTGAAAGTAGATCTTTGCCAAAGGACCATTCTGGAAAAAGTAAAAGACAGTGACAAATGCAGAGGTTGAAAGAGAATGAGAAAAGAACAATAGAAGAGAAAGCAGTGCTAGCAAGCCCAGTACAGGTGTGCATAAGGATTGTTCACAGTCCCAAACTTCCCATGGTATTTCGGTCATTCAGGAGAAAAATAACTTCTTGTGGTCATTTTTTAAAATTACCTTATTTCCTCTTTAATATATACAATTATATAAATGCCATTATTATTATATTATTTTTCATAAAATGTTTTTTTTAAATGCTGACTTTTACTATAGATAAAATAACTGTTACCATCATTTTCTCAAGGAATAAACTTAGATGCTAGCTAAGCAGACTTAGTTTTAGCAGAAGAGGTACAGCACACTCAGGCAGAAAATTCTGATAAGTAATTATTTGTTCTAATTAAAAAGCAAAATGGGACACAGCCTCAGACAGGGTTTAAAACTTAAGGGAAAAAAAATGCCCTGGCCGGATAGCTCTGTTGGCAACTAAAGTGCAGAAGTTGCTGGTTCAATCCCTGGTCAGGGCACTTGATAAATGTTCCTCTCCCTGTCTCTCTCTCTCTCTCTCTCTCTCTCTCTCTCTCTCTTTCTCTCTCTCCCCTTCTCTCTCCCTTCCTCTCTGGCTAAAATCAATAAGTAAATTAAAAGAAAATTAAAATTCAGAAAAATGTGGCCCTGGCCCTGGGTTGGTCAGCGGTAGGGTGTATGGAAGTCCCAGGATTCCTGGTCAGGGCACACAGGAGAAGCGCCCATCTGCTTCTCCACCCCTCCCTCTCCACTCCCCTACCTCTTTCTCTCTCTCACTCTCTCTCTCTTTCTTTCTCTCTCTCTTCTGCTACTGCAGTCATGGCTCGGTTTGGGCAAGTTGGCCTTGGACACTGAAGATGGCTCAGTGGCCTTGCCTCAGGCGCTAAAATATCTCCTTGCTGAGCAATGGAGCAGAGGCCCCAGATGGGCAGAGCATCGCCCATAGGGGCTTGCTGGGTGGACACTGGTCCTGTTTGGGCACATAAGGGAGTCTTGTCTCTGCCTCCTGCCTCTCACTGAAAAAAAAAATGTGATCTCTTTATTTATGATAATTTAGGCAAAAAGGGATTTTTCTGAGAATTAACTTTGGGGCAATATTCTCTAATAGTTGCTTTTAAAATAGAGCAGGTGGCAGCTTCAAATGTCAAACATTGAGATCCAATGAGCATGCCTGAAACCAAATTCAGAAGAAAGCACACATTTTCTTCTCAGATTAGTGCTGCTATATTTGTGGGTGGGTGTGGCCATGTGCACGTGTGCATCCCACTAATTCTGTTATCTGTGCTATTGGATAAATGCTGAGATGTGGACTGTGCATATGTTTGTCTTCAATTTTAGTATTTACTTCCAGGCAATAATGCCTCTGCTCTTTAGAATTCTTAAATATCTTTCTATTTTAGTGAGTTTTCCAGATACTAAGTATTTGTGGTTTTGAGCACTAAAATATTTGCTTTAATAAATTTGTTTAGACTTCAAACATATCTTAAAATCCTTACTTTCCTGAGCAGAGTAGAGTTCTCCGAGCTTTTCTTTGACTCTCTTCCTGGGGCTCCTTGATGACATTTAGTGTTTGATTCTGTCATACAATGAAGCCTTCAAGGCCCACTAAGAGTAGTAGGCCTGAAACACTACACCAAGGCGCCCCGCAATGGGATGCATTTTCAGTTGTTTACTGTCAATTCAGTTGCAGTAGTAGACTTAATTGCAGCACTGTTATTTGTTCTCTTTTGTTAAGGCCTGAAACTGGATCATGTTTATCAAAATGGCGCATACAAAAAAAAATGCAAAATAGAAGCTTTCAGTATATAAATCTAATAATATCTGTTTGCAGCTATGTTTGAATTCACTTTTAGTGTCTTGGTTATGATTAAAATAAACAAGGCATTTATAATAATTACATATGAAAAACTGGAGTGTTCAATGTTGTGTTAAATCATGGGGCCCCAAACAATATAAAATAAAAATAAACTTTAAATGAAATAATGACTTAAAACGTTGATCAAGGTACGGTAGGGGGACTGTTGGGCTCTTTTCTTCAACTGACATGATGAAGATCTGTGGAAACATTTCAAAGTCTGTGCTTTTATTCTCTCTCTCTTGCTCTCTCAAACACACTACCATCTACCCACACACCTCTTGGGCCTTCCCTGATAAGGAAAAATGTTCCTTATCAGAGGAACATGCTTTTTTATAAAAAATAGTGGTTTTTCTGGATGGTCTTCCCAGGATTTCTTCTACATTTCAGTGTGCATGTATAATGTGAAGCAAGAGAAATAAGATCATGACAGATATTTTGAGTAAACTGAAGCTGCTGACCCTTACATCATTTTCTCCTCCAGCTACACTGCCACAACACAGAGAGATGAAAACTCACTAAGCACAAAATTTCAGGCCATGGATATTTGAATACAATTGTGAATATCACATTCCTTTGGTTGAAATACGACTTATATCACTAATGTAAATACAAAGTTATTTAAAGATAGAGTGACTCTATCCCTTTTGAGAGTGAAAAATGGTACTATTAATGATAGCGAAGTGGAACACGGCACAACTTGAAGTTGTCCTGGACTGAGGGGGTGTGTGTTCACTCTACACAAGTAACACGAGATACTGTGAGTCAAGATACAGACCCTCACCACTCCGAAGACATATTTAATAAGACAGTACAAACTTTCATAATGCAAAAATATCAGAATTAAATATGACAGTGATATTGAGAAGAAGCAAAATTGGAAATGTGCCTGACCAGGCGGTGGCACAGTGGATAGAGTGTTGGACTGGGACCCAGAGGACCCAGATTTGAAACCCAGAGGTTGCCAGCTTGAGCGTGGGCTCATCTAGTTTGAGCACAGGCTCACCAGCTTAAGCCCAAGGTCGCTGGCTTGAGCAAGAGGTCACTCACTCTGCTGTAGCCCCTCAGTGAAGGCACAATTGAGAAAGCAGTCAATAAACAACTAAGGTGCCTCAATGAAGAATTAATGCTTCTCATCTCTCCCTTTCTGTCTGTCTGTCCTTATCTGTTCCTCTCTCTGTCCTCTGTCACAAAAAAAAAATTGAAAATGTTAAAATTTATGTAACCATATATTATTACTTAGTACATTTTAAAAATCCTATTATTAATTCATCTTACATATAGTATATCTTATCTGATTAGAATATACAATGTTAGCTTCAAAAAAGGTACCCATTTCAATATACTCTCCCATCCAAGTACTAACCAGGCCCGACCCTGCTTAGCTTCTGAGATCAGACGAGATTGGGCGCGTTCAGGGTGGTATGGCCGTAGACTCAATACACTCTCAAAGAGGTAAACTTCAAAAAGAAATTTCTGTCCTAATGGTGAATATACACATATTTAGTATTTATGTAGATGCATTTTTTTGTTCTCTATTTCTATAGTTTACACCTCAGAGTGGTATAAAAGTTTGTATATCAAATGACTATGAGATAACTACTCTTAATTAATAAACATCCCTCTATTCTCAATGTTTAAAGAGTTCTTATGAAAAATTAGAATGATATTAAGTTACTCCTAAAAATGTATAGCTGGGATGAGTATAGGCTTCCTGAGACATGAATCAGACTGGCTCTCAGCCTAGAGAAGGACTCTACAGTCAGGCTGGGACTCCCTGGGGAAGAGAGCAGTTATTGATTGATGATATTCACTCTAGGAGTAGGATGAGAATGTGCTGTGAGCTCCTGGGCCACATATTTGCTGATGTTGGTCTGTTAGATAAAAGCTTAACCTTATAACTTGAATTATAGGGCCTCCGTGCTACTTTCATTTCAAGCTTTATGTCCCAAACAAGCATTCCTAACTAAGCTTCTACCCTGGCCAGCTTTTAAATTCATTGTTTTCTTTTAAAAATCTTATTTTATTTCTTACTTTTCTTAAGTGGGTTTCTGTGAAACAGACTGTAAGACTGAGATTTGCATGCAGGAAATTTAATAGAAAGTGGGACACCTGTAAGTGATGAAAGCAGGATGGGCAGAGGAAGAAGTTGTGGGGTAATATGGTTGCTGTGGAGTGCTCAACCAAACCCAATGGGAGCTCCACAGCTGGGTTGACCTGCAGAGGTGTTTCCCATTAAGTTGAGAGACCGGATTGGGTACCTTCGCCTTAACCATTTGTTGGGTATGGGTTGCCCTTTGAAAGTCTCCATAACCTTGGGTGACACAAGTCCTTTGGACTAAGGGATGTTTTTGGACCATGACTCAGCTACAAATTTTAGCAACCCACACTCCTAGAAGCTGAGGCAATAAGTGCCCGGTTCCTGAAGCAGGAATATGGATGGCACACCAACATTTACTATATCATTCCTTCACTTGGAAAGTCACTCGAATCTCCCTTTTCCTTCCTTCCTACAGAACTTTATTTATTCTTACAACAAAGGTAAAGTGCCACCTGTTATTTCTTTCCTGGTTTGACCAACTTAGACGAGAGAAAATTTCCACTTCTCTGAATTACTTTATTGTTTCATAATAGCTCAGGACACAGCTGATCTCAAGTAGAGGACAGCAGATTAAAGATTACAACACAATCCCACCCCACTTGGGCAATGTTCACTTTTGCACAAGTTGATATGCACGGAAGTTTTATTTTGGGTCAAAAAGGTAAGGATAGTGCCTGACACCTGGGACCCAGAAGTATGTAAAAAGCATGAACCACAAAGGCAATGGCATTGAGTTTGTTTTGTGTGATGGCAGAAATCCCTTCACCTTCAGGGCAGTTATAACCAGGAGTTTAAGATGTTTTCAGGGCCCTGGCTGGTTGGCTCAGCGGTAGAGAGTCGGCCTGGCGTGCGGGGGACCCTGGTTCGATTCCCGGCCAGGGCACATAGGAGAAGCGCCCATTTGCTTCTCCACCCCCCTCCCCTCCTTCCTCTCTGTTTCTCTCTTCCCCTCCCACAGCCAAGGCTCCATTGGAGCAAAGATGGCCCGGGCCCTGTGGATGGCTCCTTGGCCTCTGCCCCAGGCGCTAGAGTGGCTCTTGTCTCAGCAGAGCGACCCCCTGGAGGGGCAGAGCATTGCCCCTGGTGGGCGTGCCAGGTGGATCCCGGTCGGGCGCATGCGGGAGTCTGTCTGACTGTCTCTCCCAGTTTCCAGCTTCAGAAAAATACAAAAAAAAAAAAAAAAAGATGTTTTCAGAAATAGTTTTATGATACTTAGGACGCAAGTAGTGCTACTTCCGGGGCTGACATGACACTGGTTACACAAATTAGGGAGCGTGTCTTCTCCCTGGCTATTCTGCAAACCACTGTGCATCCCTTGCACTTTAGGAAAAGGTGACCTGCCATCCAAAGTTAGAGTCATCTTTTGGATGGCTTTGGCATCGACTGAAGAGGTGAGACTATTTTTTCAAGATTTTTATAGGTATCAATGAGGAAGCTGGGGCAGAAAACAGAAATAAACAATTCATGAGCACATTTGAGCAGCTCTTTGGGGCCTTTCATGTGTGGGAGAGATGGCTGAGTTTCTGCCCTGATTTATGGGGTGGGAAGGTGTTGCTGAGATAATAAAAATGTATTTGTGTGTTTTAGCATGAGCTAATATGAAAACTTCAGGTTTCCCAAAACAGAGGTCTCCAAACTATGGCCCGCGGGCCGCATGCGGCCCCCTGAGGCCATTTATCTGGCCCCCGGTGCACTTCCGGAAGGGGCACCTCTTTCATTGGTGGTTAGTGAGAGGAGCACTGTATGTGCCAGCGCCACAAAGCACGGTGTTGCTCACATACAGTACTACTTCCGGTGACGCCAGATGGATGCGTCAAGGCTCCGGAAGCACGTCATATCACTTGTTATGGCTAGCAGTGACAAATATGGAACCGGACGTTGACCATCTTTAATTAGCCAAAAGCAGGCCCATAGTTCCCATTGAAATACAGGTCAGTTTATTGATTTAAATTTACCTGTTCTTTATTTTAAATATTGTATTTGTTCCCGTTTTGTTTTTTTACTTTAAAATAAGATATGTGCAGTGTGCATAGGGATTTGTTCATAGTTTCTTTTATAGTCCGGCCCTCCAACGGTCTGAGGGACAGTGAACTGGCTCCCTGTGTAAAAAGTTTGGGGACCTCTGCCCTAGAAGATATGACATAATGCCTTGAGAACCTCATTTACATGAGTATCTTTTTCACTAACCAGATTATAATATTCTTGCAGATAAAGACCATGTCTTTTCTTCACAAATACATGGTGATTAATTCATAGATTGATGGTGGTGAGTCTCTTGGGTCCTGAAAGATGTTATTTATTGTTTACTGCATTCTTATTTGCAGACCTGGGCTTAGTAAGCAAAAAAAAAAAAAAAAAAAAACCTCATAAAGTAATATTTTTTTAATAGTTACCACCAGTAATTAGTTTTTTACTCCATCAGCTCTTTTCTCCCTTATTAATTTCATAGTCCCAGTGCATTTGTTTGTCTTCTTTCAAATGTCTCAGATTCCTGAGTCTACTTCTTCTCAATGCTGGCAGGTACCTCACTGTAGTACAGCCCCGTTCCCCAGTCAAAACCTACAGGTAGATAAGATCACAGAATTTAGATGCTGGTAACATTAACCCAGTGTCAGGGTTTTTAATAGATCTGAGCCACAAACAAGAAAGTGAGTTAAACAGAAGCTCTAACAAGCCTACAATACTTTTTAATCTTCTACCTTATGCTCTTGGATTTTTGTGGGTTTTGTTTTGTTTTTGTTTTTGTTTTTGTTTTTGTCTTTATGCTTTGGCAATACAAATGAGTACTGACAAAGCATTAGTTGGTGTAGTCACAAATGTTTTTAAACAGTAAATGGGAGGATCAGATTAACCAACTAGTCTGAGAGGATTTCGTGGGATTACCCATGGATTGTAGGTTGGTTGGTTATTTCACTGTATTTTCCTGCTCTCTTTTCCAAACATAGAAAATTCTCACCATACAAAGTCTGCTCAATGCTAAATTTCAAAAATGACCTCCAACATACATACTTTGTTCAAGATGTGGGAACCATTTCCTGAATTTTAACTGGGCCAAAGAGACATATGCGTATGCATATCCATGATATTCTCATAAATACATAATATGTTACATATATAAATGTTTTATACTTCTTTCATAATGAACAATATGTAGACAAACACAGAGACTAAGGAAAGTGCAAACATAAATAGGCGAGGATTTTAAGTCCTATCTCTGGAGAAAGAAATGGACAGTGCTTTAAAGCGTCAATACTTTGCTTGATAACAGGGCCTCTGTGCTGAGAATTTTTTCTGTATACTTCAGAGAAGGTTTGGACTGGACAGGCCAGATTACCACATCACCTTTTTTTTTTTCTTGACGAAGATAGAAGGCAAGAAATGCAAAAGAGAGCAAGAAATCTCTTTTTAAAATTAACAGCATTGTCTTGCACAGGCTTCAACTACTCCTTGTACTGCCAAATGACAGTAAGCATTTTGAAATCATTTCACGAAGGCATACCCTATTCCCTGGTACCCAGAAAACATCGTGATAGTTGGTTATCCTCTGGCCGAACTCCTTATCTGACCCAGTCTTCTTTCTGCAAAGCATTTGGTCAGGCATTTCCTTCCTACTGGTATTTAAAAAAAATTGAGAAGGTCAAAGTGCAAGTGGTAATTGCTTTTGGCACTTTAGAAAATGGTTTTCTTTCCATACCTATCATTTTCTCTAAAGCCTTCTTCTGTTGAGTTTTTATCAATTGTGTTTTGCACTGTAGATCAACACATTTGGGGCCTCTCTGCCGGCTAAGTCCCTTTCTAATATTAGGAAGTTTAAAAGCCAGTGCAGTAGCCCAGTGGAAGTATATTTTCCATGCTATCTTCCTGTGAGAAGGTAGAAGATGTGAGTAGAAAACATAATTCTCTTTGTGCATTTATGGTGCCATTGTTGGGTATTTGACATTTGGGGCTGGTTTCATAGAGCAGAGACAAAAGATTTAAGGAAAAACTTAAAAGGAGAAAACAAACTTTAATATTATTTTCCTCTATATAAGCTCATTATGAAATGAGAAAGACCACATAAACACTCCACCTTTTCAAGATGTGTGCATCGTTCTACTTAGATTTCTTATTGTGATCCTGCTCATAATTCCATGTGTCAAACCACTGCCTCATTTCTCCTTTCAGTGTTTTTTAATGGTTTGACTTCCTTTCCAGCCTTTGTTATTAATGCAGAGCTTGGATTGGATCCACCTCTGCTCACCTTTATTTCTTCAGTAGTTCACTTGAGCTGTTTGCTTTTATGCACTACACTTACTTCATAGAAAATCAAGGGAGAGGTGTTCCGAGTTAAATTTCAGTTAGAGCCATCTCCCAATTTCATTCAGTCACACCACCATTACCTTGAGTTCTTATCTGTATGGACAATGAGAATTTTCATTATTGCACGATGACTATCCATTTTCCTCATGTCCAACATTACAGCAAATAACAGTGCTTGCTTAAGGTTTTATTCCACCGGCATCAAAGTTCATAGTAAAAATAAGTCATAGTTACAAAACTGACTCAAGTTTTTAGAACTCATGGAGAGGAGGACAAAGAATGGGGACAGAAAGAGAGTTGGCTTGGGGCAGAGGGTGCCCATGCAGCGTGTGGATGGCATTTTATTGAGTTGTACACTTGAAACCTGTATGGTTTTGCAAACCAATTTTATCCCAATAAATTCAATTAATAAAAACATAGAATTAATTGAAAGGCAAGAAATTCTTAAGGTATTCATAATCCATCAGTCGTTGGGGGAAAATGTATTTCAGTTTGGATTTACTAATTTGCCAAAGTGAGTCATGTTTCCCAGTAGCAATAAGAAAAAAAGATAATAATACTTTTATTCCTATAGCCCTTTTATCCCAAGTTCATAAATATGCTGCAACCATTAATTAATTAAGTGTTACAGCCTTACCAGTGAAGTAGGTGAGTTTCCTGTTTCCAACTGAGGCGAGCTCTCAGAGAAAGGCTGAGCCTTCCTTAATGCAGCTAATTAGGCAGTGCTACACCACAAGGGTAATTTTCTGATCCCAGCTGGAGATCAACTTGTGCCCTAAAGAAATGGGACTTGATAGCCCTTCAAGTTTTCATTCTAACCTCTGTCCCTGCTGTTGATATTCTTAATCATATCAATATCTATTTCTTTTTGTTCTATTACAGAGCTGTTGGTCCACAGGGCATCCAAGGCATGAAAGAAATCACAGATAAAAAAGCACATGGTGTTAAAACAAACAAACAAATAAATAGATCCTTATCCTCCATTTTTAGCGTGAATTTCTGTCAGTGCCAAGGAGACATATTTATTTGGTGTTGCTAGTCTGAAAATGGCTTCAGATCTGGGAAAGGAGTCTGCTGTGAGGTTTTATTAAAGGTGGTTGAAGAGTAGGACTGAGGTCAGGGTCTCACATGCACTGATTGGATCTGGCATGGTTTGAACTTCCCACCTGGGCAGAGGAGAAAATGAGAATGTTTTTTTTTTGGTATATATATAATTTTCCCAGAGATAGAGATAGAGGGTGAAGAGGGAGAGGTGATGCTTGAAAGCTGGCAACAAACATCAAAACTTCAGTCATTCCTTTTTTTTTTCCTGAAGTTGGAAACAGGGTGGCAGTCAGACAGACTCCTGCATGCGCCCGACCAGGATCCACCCAGCACGCCCACCAGGGGGTGATGCTCTGCCCATCTGGGCTGTTGCTCTGTTGCAACCAGAGCCATTCCAGCTCCTGAGGCAGAGGCCACAGAGCCATCCTCAGCGCCCGGGCCAACTTTGCTCCAATGAAACCTTGGCTGCAGGAGGGGAAGAGAGAGACAGAGAGGAAGGAGAGGGGGAGCGGTGGAGAAGCAGATGGGTGCCTCTCCTGTGTGCCCTGCCAGGAATCAAACCCGGGACTTCTGCATGCCAGGCCGACGCTCTACCACTGAGCCAACCAACCAGGGCCGAGTCATTCTTAACTATAATCAACCTTCTGTATACAATTTCCAGATGTTGTGTGTATTACACTTTATGAAAGAATTATAATATGTCAAAGAATCAGTTTGGGAGCTATAACAGAAATAAATAAGTCAACTTACTTAGGATTTTAGAATGGGATGTTATAAGCACAGAGTATAACAGCTGATAGAGTCTGTAGTAACAGGACATAAAAAATTGCCTCCTCTAGGCCTGACCTGTGGTGGCGCAGTGGATAAATAGTCGACCTGGAAATGCTGAGGTTGCCGGTTCGAAACCCTGGGCTTGCCTGGTCAAGGCACATATGGGAGTTGATGCTTCCTGCTCCTCCCCCTTCTCTCTCTCTGTCTCTCTCTTCTCTCCCTCTCTCTCTCCTTTCTAAAATAAATAAATAAATAAAAATAAAAAATAAAAAAAGAGAATTAAAAAAAAAATTGCCTCCTCTAATAAATGGCAATAAAATGTTTAAAGGGTTCTATAGAGATTCCTTGTGCTCCTGGATTTCTTATTTGGATCCTAACCTAGAAATATATCTGCTACTTAAAGTATCATCATATTACTCTTATATCCCTAAGAGTTCAAGAACATGGATTGTTTCTAACTACGTAACAATAGTGGAAGTGGTGGAAAATAAGGGATTTGTCCTAGGGTCACATAGAAAACAATATCATGAGTTCTGATTTGGCATCAGTACCTCCCTTCCCACTCTTACTGTCATCATTTTAAGATCATACATACATATATGTTTTTTTCCTCTCAGCTTTCTGAATACTATGATGTCTGATCTTTATTTGGTCTTGTAATTTAATTTACTGTGGAATTTAGCCATGCCATCTTACCAGATTACATTTGTATGCAGGAATATTTTGAACAGAATGTTTGAATGAGTTAAATGCTCCTAATAGATACTCCATAAACAAGACAAATTGGTCAATATTTTCATTTTTTGTTGTCGTTTTCTCATGTTACAACTGTTCTGATGTTGTTCCTAGGCTCAAGTTAAACAAAATAATGTAACAAGCAACATTTCTTTCCAGGTTTAATAAATCTACTCTTGTTACCTTTTTCTGGTTCACCCATTGCTGCAATACTGTATTTCCTGGTGAGTGCCTATGTTTTTCCTCTTTCCTTCTTTATTATACCCTGCTCTTCACAAATGATGTGATGGCTGTTAAATGTATGTAAAATTTCATTTTTCTTTTGTCATTACATAAGTAAGGTGATTTGATTTATTTTCTTATTCGTTCAACAAAAATTTATGAGCAGTGTTGTATTTGGGACTCTGACAAAGCTAGACAATCTAGCTCTTGCCCTCATGGAGTACAGTGTAGGGCAGTGGTCCCCAACCCCCAGGCCACGGACCGGTAGTGGTCCGTGGGCCATTTGGTACCGGTCCACAAAGAAAGAATAAGTAACTTACATTATTTCCATTTTATTTATATTTAAGTCTGAAAGATGTTTTATTTTTTTAAAATGACCAGATTCCCTCTGTTACATCCATCTAAGACTCACTCTTGATGCTTGTCTCGTAAGTTTGACAATTATATTTAAAAATACCACAGTTTTTATGCTGGTCGCATAATTTTATTTTGTGCATTTATCCATCCCACCCTAAAGGCCGGTCTGTAAAAATATTTTCTGACATTAAACCAGTCTGTGGCCCAGAAAAGGTTGGGGACCACTGGTGTAGGGGATAGGCTGAGCATTCATTGTTCATGTAAGGGATGTAGAGTTTTCGTGATCTCCCAAATATCTCAAAGCTAGCTTGTAGAAGAGGCAGGGTTCAAGTGTATGCCCTGTGATTTTAAATCCCATACCCTTCACCGCATCCTCATGAGATGACAAGTAGATGTTTCTGAGTTTAAATGCATTGGATTCCTAGAGGAGCTATTAATTTCACAAATGAAATTGAATATTGGACAGAAGGCCTTACCTTAATCAAAAGCATTCCATACTATGTAGCCTGTCCCTCTTCAGTGCATTTAGAGAGTTTAGGGTTATTAATTTGTTTTTCTGAATGTTTATATAAGTTTTTTACTATATTCCTTTAGGCTGCAAAATACCTGAACAGAGGTTAGCCTGTTGCTAAAGGCAAGGAACACAGGAGTTGGCTCCAGGCATAGTTACAAAATTAATGCAATTTTTTTTCTCCAAGAAGAAAAACAGCCATGAGAAAGCCAGTTTCCTAAATAGGATGTGTTGGGATTTATTTATTCCAATCATGATTGATTGTGGCACCAAACTAGGGTTATTGTTTTGAACACATAAAATATTTTTAAAGCCCAAAATAAGTACATAAAAGAACATTTAAAGCAAGCAGAATTCATTTCAAGGCTGCCCATTTGCAGATCCTCTTAATATGTATGTTTACTCAGTTATGATATGCAAATGCCCTGTCACCAGCACAGTTGTTGATTTATTTGGTATGTGTTATACAACAGCGTTGAAGAACAAACCACTTGACTTTGTGTTTGAAAATGTTAAGGAAGAACTACACTCCATAATGTTTATTCTGTAAAACAACATCTTTGCAGAAAGGATCAACTCAGAGTGAACCTACATTTTCTCTCTTCGTGTTGTCAAGGTAATGGCCCAACTTTAGATAAATTTTTGTCCTCGTTAAACTGATTCCAGAGTGAGATTTTTAAACATGATGGCTACGGAAGTGTATTTTCAATTGTTACACTAGGCTAAAAAGGCATTGGCTTACTGTGTTTTGACTGTTTTGAATGTTCTCAGGACATGAATGGCTGGTCATTGTTATGTCTTACTTAAACTCTCAACAACCTGTCAGAAAGGGATTGAATGGGTAGTCAAAATATAAAACACAACATTTCACAGTAGAGCGAGACAGTCTTAAGCAGTTATTTTTGTTGTTATTGTTTTGGCTTTTGTATTTTGTTTTTTGGGGGTTTTTTTGCCATCTTTATTTGTTTGCTTTTGTGTTTTTTACAGTCTATATTGCACCTTTAAATTTTTTTGCCGCATCTTGGGGAGAAAAAGTCTAAGTAAAACAGAAAATAATACAACATAAAATTCCTTCCATGAAAATAAAAATTACTGGAGAGAAGAAACTGCTGTTGAGACTAAATTTTATCATCTTATTAGGGAAGCGAGGATGCATCTCTTCTTTTGAAATAGTTTACCCACAGTCCACATTCATCTTTATATTTCTAGTAATATTTTTCGCCATTCAAATATGGAAGAACTCTATCCAGTTTTAAAATAATAGGAAATCTAAACTACTTTTTCATCTATATAGTAGTCGACTATAGATTATTGCACCTTTATTTACTAATTTATTTATTTATGACAAATTGTGAGTGGGTACAATTTTTAAATGCTACCAACTATTAAATGTACTTTATAATTTTTTAATCTTTTTTTTTTTTTTTTTTTTTTTCATTTTTCTGAAGCTGGAAACAGGGAGAGACAGTCAGACAGACTCCCGCATGCGCCCGACCGGGATCCACCCGGCACGCCCACCAGGGGCGATGCTCTGCCCACCAGGGGGCGATGCTCTGCCCATCCTGGGCGTCGCCATGTTGCGACCAGAGCCACTCTAGCGCCTGGGGCAGAGGCCACAGAGCCATCCCCAGCGCCCGGGCCATCTTTGCTCCAATGGAGCCTTGGCTGCGGGAGGGGAAGAGAGAGACAGAGAGGAAAGCGCGGCGGAGGGGTGGAGAAGCAAATGGGCGCTTCTCCTGTGTGCCCTGGCCGGGAATCGAACCCGGGTCCTCCGCACGCTAGGCCGACGCTCTACCGCTGAGCCAACCAGCCAGGGCTATAATTTTTCTTTCAAGGTTTGGCTATGTATCAAAAAACTTCATGCTTTCCTATGGGTAGTAATTAAGATTCACTTCCTCCATAGTTAAATATCAGCTGTTTAATTCCATATCTTTTAATAAAAAGGTTTAGCCTCAGTATTTTTCTACTCATTCAGCATTTATAAGAAAAATATTCATTTTTACAAATGCTGGAAGGAATGAAGCCAAAGCCTTAAATTGTTAATATTGACCAAAAGTATACACAGCCACAGCATATGCCCCTTGCCATTCACAAAACATATGCTAATTGGAAGTAAATATCATCCATCCATGACTAGACTTGCAAGCTCAGAACTGTTTTATAAATAACAAAATGTGACTTTTCCTTACCATATAGGAGAAAGAAAAAAAAAATACCAGTTGCTCCGTGAACGCATTAATCGGCATCGTATTTATTTGACTAAATGGAAATTATGTTTTTAGCGTTGTTATTGAATCAAAAGCAGTAAAAGGAGGTAAGAAATTAAGAATTTCTCAATGACTGTCATGTCCATTAAGGAAAATGTATATTTAAATAATAAAAAAGTATTCATTATAATTATTTATTGATTCTCAAATTTACTAAGTTGGTTTGTCAAATAAAAAAATGATGTTTCTGAATATTCAGAATTTTTTTAGTGAGGTGCAGAAGTTTGAAGAAGTCAAATGACCAAAAAAATTGTTCTGAGGTCCTAGTATTTGAGTATATTACATAGATGTGGACAATTTTGGACGAAGCTGAGTGTCACCATGTCTGTATGTAAG
Source organism: Saccopteryx bilineata (assembly GCF_036850765.1). Taxonomy (NCBI): domain Eukaryota; kingdom Metazoa; phylum Chordata; class Mammalia; order Chiroptera; family Emballonuridae; genus Saccopteryx; species Saccopteryx bilineata. Next base: position 80,938,839 of record NC_089494.1, read on the forward strand.
AATTAGATGACTGTTTGGTCTAATGGTACGCTCCTTCCGTGCTTCTCTCCTCACATCTGGTCGCCAAAGAGTCGTTCCGTCACCCAGCAGCCTGCTAATGAGATCCCCCATTTAATTAATACCATAAGAATTTTAATTCTGACTGAATCAATTTAACGTGATGTGATTTTGTCAGCTCTATTCCCCAAGTAAAAAGTGAGCCTGATGCTTATTACATACATCATTTCACGGGCCCTGCATTCCCTGCTGACTTAAACAAATTCTAATTAAGACTAATTAAAGCATCATTTATGAAAGCGCTTGTGATAGCTATGCAAACATTCTGGGTGGGTATGCTTTGCATAATAATTATCCTAGTTTATATTAAGGCTAGGTCCTTGGCAATTAGGTCTTTGAAACAGAGTTATTCTGAATTTATCCCTTTTCAGTGTGAGCAATTAATAAAAAAAAAAGTGCTAAATTTATGTAGTGGCTGCATTAACAAAATAAATTTAGAAGTAGTGGTAGTGTTTGCATTTTTTAAACTAAGTGTAATGCTTAACCCAGGTGACAGTTATTAAAATAAAAGGATGTGATTCTTTGATCTAGTAAATTTATTATAACCATCCAAGAAAAAAATAACTTTTTAATTTGCACCCAGATTTTTTTTATAAACTTTATTCAGTCTAAAACATGTTATTTAAATATGCAGGTGTCTATAAGGCACATAGACATCTGAAACTGTGTTTCATTTTAAAAATTACATTTTTAAAGAACATTTTAAAATATGATATGGACTCTAAGTGTTATTAAAGCAGATTAAATTCTTCAATTTTATAATGGCTTGATAGGCCTAATATGCAAAAGAATGCTTTACACCTGCTGAGTTTAGTGAAATTAAAAATTCTTACGGTATTCATAGTTAGCTTTCCCTTTGTTTTTAAAGTCTCTATTATATTGTCAGTATTCATTGTGCTGCAAAATTGAAATGTACCACAATGCTGTAGGAACTGCTAGCTTTTCAAACTCTCATGTACTTTTTCCAGGACTTTATGGCAGGATCAACTGAAGTTGGAGTTTTCAAGAGGTGAGTGGAGAAAAAAGAAAATGTGACTCCTTTAATTCTTAGGTTTCATTTCTTTAACCCTGCCAGCATGAGTTTCGTTTCAGGGCTTGCTGGCAGGTGACCAACCACAAAGGAATGTCTGATGAAGTCATTGACAGTTGAAACTGCTGACGATTGAAAATGCACCAACATCCATAATTGGTGAAAAGCACCCCTGTGCCCAGCGATAGTGACAGCCAATCAGCAAATGCCCCGCTACTCTTCCTACTTCCCTAAACCTAACCTTTAAAACGTGTCTAAGTCTGTAGCTGGGGCTGCTGTCCCTTAGGAAACAGCCCGGCAGATTTCCTTTCATTAAAGCCTGTCACACTGGTAAAAATAAATAAATAAATAATCTATCATTAATAAATTGGTAAAAGTGATTGATAACAAATGGCACCTCCCACCCAAGACTAAAATGCTTCTTTCTATCTTTACAAATACAGTGACTAAAAAATTTAGGACAGGAAATTCAGAGGTAGCATTTATTGAAATAGGCAGGTACATTAAAATAGAGTCAACTGGTTTTTATCCGGCAGTGTTGAAAAACAAGTTTCACATAAAATCTTATCTTTGAATACAAATGTGTTGAGAGTCACTGAAATTGAAAAAGATTTCTACATCTTAGTATGTAGAGAAACAGAAAACTTCTCTAAATTTCTATCGGATACACAGCCACAAATTTTAAAAGCCTGTATTAAACCCCCATGAGAACAGTATGCCATAAAGAGCAATGGGTAACAGACTGAATTGAACTGTCTGCAATAATAATACTGTGGGACAAACCTTATAGTACAAAGTAATGTGTATAAATCTAATATGCTTAATCACAGTACACAAAATTGCCTTTAAAAATGTAACCTCATTCTCCAACTCTAAGGAAATGTCCTGAAAAGTATTGAAATGTAGGGCAGGCTGGGCCCAAGCAGTGGATAATATAACTACTTTATAGTCTTTCTCAAAGAGGTGGATATAGAAAAGTAGGTGGGCTCATTTATTTGGCAAATAGCACAAAATGACATGGGTATTATTTTAATATCTTGAGAAAGTGCCCAGGCTGTGTCTAATTGAATAAACTAGTGAAAAACAAACTGTATGAGACAGAGATATCAAAGAGTTTCAAGGAATTGTAGTTAATAAGAGTTTAATAATAATTTATCTTCAGTGTAGCAGTAGATTTTTCTAAATCCAGTATGATCCTGTATATATGAATCCTATACAGATAGAACTGTATCATATAAGAATCATGATGCAACCCTTCCTTCAAATAAAGGCCAGTGAAGCTAGAGAGATGGGGAAATGACCAGTGAGGGAAGGTGATTTAGGCTAAGTGATGCGATTCAATTTAATAAAGAATCATTGAATGTCTTTTAAGGCCAGGCTCTTAAGGAAGACTAAAGGGAGAGAGAATAATGGTTTCCCGTTTTAGTAATTTCATTTTATCTGTTGTGAAGAAGTCTCTGAAAGTCAGACGAACAATTAAATGACAAATCTCAGAGGTTCTTTCTGAAAACAAAGGCAAAATGTTTAGAAAACTTTTCTTCAAATGTGGTGAAAGAAAGAGCTCCCAGAGAGGCAGAAAGGTTATGGGGTTAGCAGAGAGTCTAAGCTTTGGTGGAAGGATGAGGACAGTTCTCATCTAAGCCAAACAACCAATGAACGTGGAAGAAGTAGATAGGGGTAAAATGCTTTAAGTGTTCTTCAGCAGATGGTGGTAACCAGCTTATCTCTACAATCACTCACAAGAGAAAGAGAGAAAGAAGAAAAGCTTAGCAGGGATTCAGGTGAGAAAAAAAATACAATTTAAAAAATCTGAAAAAGACCTTAAAAACCATACAAACTATTTGCTAACCCTTCCTAACAGATGAATTTTATACTAGGGTGGGTAATTAGTAGCTTTCTTGCCTGTGAGTACACTTTTAAGGCAATTGTCTGTAACATTGTATCACCCCATGTGGATCAAGTTTCCATTCATTCATTCATTCATTCACTTATCTCCCCTTTTTTTGTTCTTTTTTGAATACAAGAGAGTGCTCTGTTTATGAGAGTAGCTCTACATTGAAGCAGGTAACTAAAAACTTCTCATCTAAAGCAATGGGTCTCAAACTCGGGGATGCATCTGAATCACCTGAACGGCTACATAAAGCTTTGATGGCTGGCTCCGCACACAGAATTGCTCGTTCAGTGGGGAGACCCTGAGAATTTGCTGTCCTCACATCTTTACAGGTATTGCTGAAGCTGCTGACCCTGGGCCACAAGTTTGAGAACCATTGCTCTGCTCAAAGTTCAAAGGTCCCAGAGCCTGTGTATTGAAACCATAAATGTAACCACTAGTTTGAACAACTACAATATTTACATTAAATATTACTAATATTCAGACAGTAGACATCTCTATGGCCATACCATTTTTTTCCAGATGGTGTCTGTTTTCATTGTTTCATACCAATTTAACATCAAATGAAATGTTTTGAACAGTACCCCTGAATGTTATCCAGGAAGTGTCCATATATTTCTAATTCTATACCAAAATTATTCTTACTGAGAAGAAAATTATAGAGATTTTAGGCTTAATCTATATATTTCATTTTATGGTTGAGTAAGAGTAGAACTTTTTCAATCATAACATGTATAATTAGCAACTAGAAAAGCTGCTTAAAAATATCTCAAAACGATCACAGAGTAAAAATTTCATATGGTACTATAAATCTTAATTGTTAAAAATACTAGTGTAAAATCTCCCCAAAAATAAAAGTCCAGGCCCAGACGGTTATACTAGTGAATTCTATCAAACATTCAAAGAAGATTTGGTTCCTATTCTACTCAAAGTCTTCCAAAAAATTGAAGAAGAAGCAATACTTCCAAACACATTTTATGAGGCCAACATAACCCTCATACCAAAACCTGGCAAGGATGGCACAAAGAAAGAAAATTACAGACCAATATCGCTAATGAATACAGATGCTAAAATACTAAACAAAATACTGGCAAACAGAATACAACAACATATTAAAAAAATAATACATCATGATCAAGTGGGATTCATCCCAGAATCTCAAGGATGGTTCAACATACGCAAAACGGTTAACGTAATACACCATATCAACAAAACAAAGAACAAAAACCACATGATCTTATCAATAGATGCAGAAAAGGCTTTTGATAAAATACAACACAATTTTATGTTTAAGACTCTCAAAAAAATGGGTATAGAAGGAAAATATCTCAACATGATAAAGGCCATATATGATAAACCATCAGCCAACATCCTATTAAACGGCATAAAACTGAGGACTTTCTACCTTAAATCAGGAACAAGACAGGGTTGTCCACTATCTCCACTCTTATTCAACGTGGTGCTAGAAGTTCTGGCCAGAGCAATCAGACAAGACAAAGAAATAAAAGGCATCCATATCGGAAAAGAAGAAGTAAAGCTATCACTTTTTGCTGATGATATGATCCTATACATCGAAAACCCGAAGGACTCCACAAAAAGATTATTAGAAACAATAAACCAATACAGTAAGGTCGCAGGATACAAAATTAACATACAAAAGTCCATAGCCTTTCTATATGCCAACAATGAAATATTAGAAAACGAACTCAAAAAAATAATCCCCTTCACGATTGCAACAAAAAAAATAAAATACCTAGGAATAAACATAACAAAGAACGTAAAGGACCTATATAATGAAAATTACAAAGCATTGTTAAGGGAAATCGAAAAAGATACAATGAGATGGAAAAATATTCCTTGTTCTTGGATAGGAAGAATAAATATAATCAAAATGGCCATATTACCCAAAGCAATATACAAATTTAATGCAATTCCCATCAAAATCCCTATGAGATTTTTTAAAGAAATGGAACAAAAAATCATCAGATTTATATGGAACTATAAAAAACCCCGAATAGCCAAAACAATCCTAAGGAAAAAGAATGAAGCTGGGGGCATTACAATACCTGACTTTAAACTATATTATAGGGCCACGATAATCAAAACAGCATGGTATTGGCAAAAAAATAGACACTCAGACCAATGGAACAGAATAGAAAGCCCAGAAATAAAACCACATATATATGGTCAAATAATCTTTGATAAAGGGGCCAACAACACACAATGGAGAAAAGAAAGCCTCTTCAACAAATGGTGTTGGGAAAACTGGAAAGCCACATGCAAAAGAATGAAACTCGACTACAGCCTGTCCCCATGTACCAAAATTAATTCAAAATGGATCAAAGACCTAAATATAAGACCTGAAACAATAAAGTACATAGAAGAAGACATAGGTACTAAAATCATGGACCTGGGTTTTAAAGAACATTTTATGAACTTGACTCCAATGGCAAGAGAAGTGAAGGCAAAGATAAATGAATGGGACTACATCAGAATTAAAAGTTTTTGCTCAGCAAGAGAAACTGATATCAAAATAAACAGACAGCCAACTATATGGGAACTGATATTTTCAAACGACAGCTCAGATAAGGGCCTAATATCCAAAATTTACAAAGAACTCATAAAACTCAACAACAAACAAACAAACAATCCAATAAAAAAATGGGAAGAGGACATGAACAGACACTTCTCCCAGGAAGAGATACAAATGGCCAACAGATATATGAAAAGATGCTCAGCTTCATTAGTTATTAGAGAAATGCAAATCAAAACTACAATGAGATACCACCTCACTCCTGTTAGATTAGCTATTATCAACAAGACGGGTAATAGCAAATGTTGGAGAGGCTGTGGAGAAAAAGGAACCCTCATTCACTGTTGGTGGGACTGTAAAGTAGTACAACCATTATGGAGGAAAGTATGGTGGTTCCTCAAAAAACTGCAAATAGAACTACCTTATGACCCAGCAATCCCTCTACTGGGTATATACCCCAAAAACTCAGAAACATTGATACGTGAAGACACATGTAGCCCCATGTTCATTGCAGCACTGTTCACAGTGGCCAAGACATGGAAACAGCCAAAAAGCCCTTCAATAGAAGACTGGATTAAGAAGATGTGGCACATATACACTATGGAATACTACTCAGCCATAAGAAATGATGACATCAGATCATTTACAGCAAAATGGTGGGATCTTGATAATATTATAAGGAGTGAAATAAGTAAATCAGAAAAAAACAAGAATTACATGATTCCATACATTGGTGGAACATAAAAATGAGACTAAGAGACATGGACAAGAGTGTGGTGGTTACCATGGGTGGGGGGGGAGGGAGGACATGGGAGGGAGGGAGGGAGAGAGTTAGGGGGAGGGGGAGGGGCACAGAGAAATAGATAGAGGGTGACGGAGGACAACCTGACTTTGGGCGAGGGGTTTGCAACATAATTTGATGACAAAATAACCTAGACATGTTTTCTTTGAATATATGTACTCTGATTTATTAATGTCATCCCATTACCATTAATAAAAAAAAAAAAAAAAAAAAAAAAAAAAAAAAAAATTCAAAAAAAAAAAAAAAAAAATACTAGTGTAGCTACAGTAATAAACAGTTCAGCCATTATGAACACCAACACCTTTATTACCCTTGTGAGCAGAAAAATGAGAGAGGTCTTACATTTAGGATATAAAAACTTCATATTAAGAATGCTCTTAAAATATTGGGTGGTATTACCAATAAAGGCTGTAAAATCTTCTGGCTTTACTAACCTTTGAAATAGCATCACTTCTTTCTGCTTTGCTAAGTACTATCTTGCTTGGAGGCAGATGAAAGAAAGAACTACCCAGAGGTAGGAGATTCTTCTACAACCATGTAAGTTTAGATATGTTTTAATTACCACAAACAAGTTATTGGGATTTCAGGTTGATTTTTACTCTATGTCATTACTAGATGTGGTACTTGAAGCACATTTAAGATTTAAAAAGCCTTAAGATGAATTAGAGATGGCCATCAAACTGCTTACGGATAGGAGAAATGCCAACTCCATTTTAATTATAGACACTTCAAATGAAGAAGAAATAGAAAACATCTACCCCTCCCCCAATATCACGTAATTGAACCAATTCACGATACAGAAGAGGAAACTAAAGCTCAGAGAGATGAAGTGTCTTGTCTGAGACCATACAGCATTGGGTCAAGATTACATTTTCCTAAAACAGAGCAGTGATTTCTTTCACTGTTTTCCCACTGCCTCCACATTAAATTACGGACAAGAATGGATTAAAAACTGGCCATCAAGGCTAACATTTCTGGAGTGGGCATTTTGTCTCTCTGAGTGTTCTGACTTTTCTCCATAATTGCCTGCAGGAAGATGAGTTCTGTTTCATCCTTCACTTGACATGCTCGTTTTGGACAAAGCTGAGTGTTGCCAAGTAGTGCTGACTTGTTGGTAGATTAAAAGTGAACCAGCTAATGGGCTTGCACTTCAGTTTCACCTCCGTGTAAAACAGGGCCGTACTGGCAATTCTGATAAGAAAGAGAAACAGCTCGAATTGGAGAGTGTTGTGCTCTGTGGAATCCTCTAAGAAACGGCGAGTGACAAGAGATTGGGGAATTTTCGTTTGTTTTCTTTTTGAGCACACAGGTTTGTATGGATTTAATTTGATCATGTGAAAAGCCTATAAAGAGAAAGCAGCGGAATGAGGTTTCAGGAGCTGTATTCTCCAGTGACTAATAACCGGCAGTGGCCACCGGGGCCTCAGTGAAAGTGAGTATGTTGGGTAGGGATTTACCTCACACCCTGAAGGGAAGGTCTGTATATGGCCTGTTTGTTCAAATAACAGTGTAGCCTAGGCATTTAATACAAGGTATTCAAGTAAAATAAAAAGTAAACTCCACTCAGCGAGGCAGCAAGATCAAGAAGGAATTTTGCTTGGTGATGGACACTTGATAAGCTGGTGGGAAGAGATAAGTGTGTGCATCGTCTTTCTCTCCCAACACAAACGTCAACACTGAATTTTGCAGAAATCAAACACAACGCTTGTGAGCTCACCCTTGCTTTTAGCCACTTCTCTGATGATCACCTCCTTCTTCAAAGGAAGCACAGGGACCCAACCAGGGAAAGAGTAATGAACTCCAATCCACTATTTGTTAACTTGGGAGTTAAAAGAGGTGGAAGGCAGAATTTGAGAGCAGGAGAAAGAACTTTCTAAATGAGGTTTAGCAATTATCTGTAAATTTCATTTAATCATTTTCTACCTGACCCTTGCTCTAATGGAAAAGTGCAAGTTAGTTTTATTCACTTCCAAAAATATGGAAAATTCATTCTCTACCTGCCACTTGTATCTCCACATAGGGCATAAAATAAATAGTGCAGATGGCAATGAAACTGTTTAATTAGTGAATACTCAACAGGGTGAACCAAAAATCAAAATATAAATATGCATTGTATAAACAGAGAAATTTAGAAATCCATGTTAATTGTATCTAGTTAATTTTTAACAGCTTCTTGGTATATTAGCTTTCTAGGTTGTACTCTGTTCCTTTCCGTATTACTCTATTGACAGGCAGCTGGTGCAGTAATAAAACTGCTATTCCCAGATCTGCCAAGGGCTCAGAGAGAGATGAGTACAAGACAGCTATCTACCCACTCACCATTTAACGTGTACCGTTTCCTACTGAACATGCAGATGGCATGGCGGTCCCAGATTTCATTTGAGTTAATCTAATCCTTCCACTGCTCCCACTAGAAAGGAGGGCATTAGCAGCCATATGTCAACCAGATTTGTCAGATTATTCATTACAATTAATTGCTGTTCTCACTTAAGGACTTTAAGGCTGTGAATTGCTCTGAATTCTATTGCAAACACAAAATTATGAGTAAAAGACTTTAGCCCTGTCATTCAAATTTCACACTGACCTTTATCAGCTTTTGGCTTTTCCATGGGTGCTGGGCTGAAAGCTTTCTAATTGGTGTTCCATTTCTTTCTCACTACAGGTAAGCTGTCGTCCCAGGCAATAACTATGACCGGAAAGACAAGAGGAAAAACTCTTAGGTCCCAGCAGACAGTATTTAACTGCCAACTAATAATACATTAGGAGGGTAATGAAACGAGCTAGATGTCATAATGGCCCAGTATACTAATTAAGCCTCTAAATACTGAGGGTTTTTAAGACATTTTCTGTCTTAGAAAGGCTTATTTTTGGAACCAAATTTCTTTCTACATTATTTCATTATTCAAACTCCTTTGTAAGTTATTATGGATGATCAGTAGAAATTAACCAAATTAATAGTCATACCTTCACATGGCGGGGAAGTCAGGTTTCAGACTCTAGCACACCAGACTCCTTCAAAGTTGTAATTTTAATATGTGCTCCGACCAAGAAAACTGTCAGCCTTCTCAGCCTACAAAAGTTTTACTGAATTTATTTTGTTTACTGCTCCTAGATACCAAAATTCAGAGTTAGCAGCACTTTCCTGTGTATGTTCCTTTGATTTGCAAGGTGCTTTTGAATCTGTTTGATTATGGATGAGCCCTCTCTCTTCTCTATAAACTCAACCAAACGGATGATGGTATAAAATCAGTACTTTTTTCTTTTTTATTAGATGATCATCAGAGGAATCCTGATTGCCAAGAAGTGTCTGTCATTGAGATTATTAAGCCACAGTGGAGCTGCCTTTATTAATACTTTGTTTGCAACTTCAGACCAGTGATTTTGTCAGATGTTACACAAATCTTGACAGGGAGGTTTTATTAACGATCTTCTAAGCAGAAGTTGACAGTTGAAACTTCTGGTATGATTTTCTTATTTGCATTTAAAGTCCTTGTTTATAGGGTAATAAGGTAACATGTTAGGTGAGGATAAAATGGAAAAGAGGAAATAAATGTTGGCTTTTTTTCCTGATCGTTATAGAAGAAATATTAAAAACCAAAGTAAATTTTTACCAGTCCAATGCTAGAACAGTCAGAGTATATGAATGATACACAAGGCTGGCAATATTCTCTAAAACTAGAATAATAATTTAATGTTTCCTTAAAGCAAATTTGTTTATAAAGTAATAAAGATAATTAAAGAAGTTAAATTATGTCTGCACTGAAGCCCATGGCTTATTGTTCTTTTTATTGAATATAGAGATTTTCAGACAGTAATTCAAGTCAAGCAAAGAGGCCAAGAATACAGCTATTGGCTTATAGAAGCCACAATTAACACATTTTCCCTCTAAGTGGAAAAAAAGAGTATTCTTGTTCACTTACACCCTTAACATCTTTGTTTGTTTTTTTAAAACCTTGAATATGATTTAGAGACGTTACTATGATGATTACTGTTATGATTTATTTTTTTTTAATTTAAAAATCAAAGACACTATATAAAATATAAAACACTTGATTTATATAAAGATATGTAAGTTTACATCTTTCATTAATATGTGAAAGGCCAGTGGCTGAGGCCAAGCAGGTCCACATTGGATTTGAGTAGATAGTAGAGAAACTGCAGAGACAAAAAGTATTGGGCCATTACCGTTTAATAAAGTCTTGCAACAGCAAACAGGCAGGGAAAACCACTTCTCAGGGGAACAAACAGCAAAAATGGCCCCTCACTGTAGCAGGCAGGCAATTGCCATCTGCAATCCTCCTGAGTACCAACACCCATAGCCTTACATAGGCCGTACACACATGGTGTAGACACATGCTCACACAACGATCATGCAAAGTGTTTGCAGTTTGTAAACTAGCGAGCAAGCTTAACACAGCTGTTTCCCCACATTCTACCCCTTTAGGGTTGCTCGCCTCGCAATAGTTATATTACATACATAAACTATTACCAAAAATGACAATTACAAAATTATCCTTCACATTGTCTCCTGGAGCACTCTGCCCAGGGAGTTATGTGGAGGCCCACCTCTAGCTTCCTACCCCACAGTAGGTGGGAGGGTATATATAGTCCAGGGCTATGGCCATTGAAACCAAAAAGTGTCCTTGGTGCATCTCTGCAATTGAATGGGAACAGCTTCTCAGTGCAGGAGGGCCTCTACAGGTGCCACATCGCCCTGCAGGGGTTCCTATGGTACTGTCCACAAGCTGTGTGTCCATCAGTGAGGAAGCCAGTGCCCACCTCTAGTCACAGTCCAAGAGATCATTACACTCTCAATGATCATTCATTACATCTATTACATTCCAATGCCAACACCTTCTGCACATTAAAAGGGGATCAGAGGATGCCAATGTCACATGGGCTCTCCAGCCCCTGCCCTTCCCTATTGAGGAGCTCCCTCAGCCTTCCGCCTATTCAAACTGAGATAAAGGGTCTTGGGCATTCTCCTCTTCCACAGCTGTCTGCAGCAAGTAATCTTGCAACCATGCAACCCAAATACGAGCCATTTTCTTTGCGGCTGCCAGGGACACCTGCTTATGCTGCTTTTTCAGTGGCTGGAACTTCTGTTGTGGCTTAAGCTGCTGCCAAAGCTCCAACAGAACTTCATTAGGCTTGCCGTCTAATTTCTCCCCATCTGCCCTGGCCACAATCAAATCTATTCACATCTGTGTTCAGGTAACCTTTACAGGCCCATTTCTCCTATTAGTCAGGGGGTCAGCATGGGCAGCAGCACTCACATCCTTATAGTCCATCTCTGTTCCAGAGAGCATGCTGCCATCCACTCCCTATGTCCCACAACCACAGCAACCAGGCTGCCAGTGACTTGATGGGTTTCTGCCTGAATTTCACCCCCAACTTTATCAGCTCTGCCTGGGTATAGGGCAAGACCACAGAGTGCTCAACTACCTGTGGCAGGGGTTGTGTCGGCCCCTTAGGGACTCTTGGTTGCTGGGTTTTTACCTTTTGGGCAACCACTGTCTAGGCTCTGAGTCTGCGAATGGCAGCTTCAGCCTGAGCCTCCCCTTCAGAAGAGGAGGAGTTGGAAATGTCTGCTCCCCCAGGCTCAGAGCCACTCCACCAGCACGAATGCTGCTTTGTCAATCATTTCAGCTCCTGTGGCTGCCAGCTCTTGATCTGAAGCTGAGAATTGAGCTCTTGAACCCACACTTGTTTCACCAACAACTGCTGGTGCCAGCATTTTGCTTCCAGAGCAAACTAGAGCTCATGAACCTATAACTCCTTCTCCAGAGACGATTTCAGTTCCAGACACTATTGGTACTCAGGGTGCATCTCACACTTCAGCTCTTGAACCCAGTTAGCCTCCTTCTCCAGCACTCATTCCAGTTCACTCTCATTGATGCTGGGTCTGCAGCTGATCCTGGAGCTTTTGAATTCATGCAGTTTCTTGCAGGGTGTAAAAAAGACCCAGCCCATAGTCCCCAACAGGAGAGCAACTGGGAACAGCCACTCCTCTATTCCACCCTTCAAGGGTGTTGGTGGCCTTGTACTAATCTGATCTGAATCCTTTCCACTACACCAAATGTAAGGCCAGTGGCCAAGGCCAAGAAGGTCCAGATTAGATTCAGGCAGACAGTAGAGAAAATGCAGAGCCAGAAAATGTTGGGCCATTACCATTTAATAAAGTCTCACAACAGCAGATGAGCAAACAAGCAGGGGAAACCACTTCTCAGGCAAATGAACAGCAAAAAGTCCCCTCAGAAGGGTGAGCAGGCAATCCACCATCTGCAATCCTCAGTCTCCCTTGAGCACAAGCATCCATGGCCTATACATATGTATTTCTTCCACATGCTCATGCACTAGTCAAGCAAAGTGCTTGCAGCCAGTAAACCAGTGAGCAAGCCTAACACAGCTGTTTTCCCAAAAATATGTATACAAGAAAAATACCTATCTCTACAAAGTAATGTGCTAGTGAATGATTACACAGTTTTTAAATAATGGAAGATTACTTTCTCTCACTCATCACTGGAGCATTAAATAGTTCTATCTTTAGACCTCTTTTTTTTTTTTCAAATGTCCTGATACCTTTTGATTGAAATAGAATGAGAGATGATGTGACTGGCTGAACAAGCGTTGATATCAGATGACTACCAGATCAAGAAAAAGTCTGGTCCTGTATTGAAGAAAAAAAAAAAAAACAAGTACAAAAGAGAAAAGGAAGCAACAATGATGTAAAGGACAAATGAGGAGACATTCTCAAGCAGCAATGGCAGAACTATTCAATAAGACTAAATAATATTCCAAACTGTGGTTGTGCTTCAACCTAATTGGTTCAACCCTGAACCCTGCTACTGGTAATAAAAACCAAATGGCAGAGCAAGTCATATCACCTCATTGAATGTCATTTACTTCACCTACATAAATGAATAGTTGAAATAAATAATTTCTTTTATTTCCTAAATTTGATGCTATGAGTGATATTATAAAATGCAAACAACAGCCAAAACCAAGTATCAAGCTTATCCAGAGGCACAAAAACCTGTATCTCAAAGAAAAATTTTAGACAGGTTGGTCTCTTCTTACATCATTCATGAGAATTTGCTTGAAGTGGAATAAAAACAATAATGAAGTCAGAATTTTTCTTGCAAAATGTTTAACCCCATTTTTTTTTCTTTCTTTATATGGGCATTGCAAACTAGATTATAGCTGTTTAAATTTTGTGTGTGTGTTTTTCTTCCAGTGGTTGCTATAATATCTAACTCTGGCTTTTGATTTTTTTTTTTTTTTTCCTGAAGCTGGAAACGGGGAGAGACAGTCAGACAGACTCCCGCATGCGCCCAACCGGGATCCACCCGGCACGCCCACCAGGAGCAACGCTCTGCCCACCAGGGGGCAATGCTCTGCCCATCCTGGGCGTCGCCATGTTGCGACCAGAGCCACTCTAGCGCCTGGGGCAGAGGCCAAGGAGCCATCCCCAGCGCCTGGGCCATCTTTGCTCCAATGGAGCCTTGGCTGCGGGAGGGGAAGAGAGAGACAGAGAGGAAGGAGGGGGGGTGGAGAAGCAAATGGGCACTTCTCCTATGTGCCCTGGCCGGGAATCGAATTCGGGTCCCCCGCATGCCAGGCCGACGCTCTACCGCTGAGCCAACCGGCCAGGGCCGGCTTTTGATGTTAAGTTCTATAATGATAAGAATTATAAAAGTCTGGTTCTTAGTTATATAATCTCATAAATTAGTATACTATGTAGGGCTTAATGGGTACGTTATAATAAGTATTTATTGAATGAGTAGAACAAGTGAATCAAAATGACAATCATAAATGTATACTAATTTTTCCTAATCTGGTAAAAAAAAAAGTGTCAAATTGAAAGCCCTAGGAAATTATAATATCAAGTATCCTATTAAAGTAGTTTGAAGTAGATTTATCTTGATTTCCTTTGAGTTCTCTTCATCCTATTTTTATTTTCTTAAACATATCTGAGTTTGAAGATAATTTTGAAAATTTGAGCAAAATTTATTGAGCCAGAACTGAGATCCACAAAAATGTGCCATTTACATTTTGCTAACTAAAAAATAAAGAAATGCTAATATTTTAAGTAGTCATTTAACTTCAATATATAATACTGTATATACATTATACATAATACATATCAAAATGCAGAATTTATAAGTTCTAAAAAATTCACTTGTGAAGGTAAATTTTTAATGTTTTAAAAATATATGAATGTTGTTTATTTTTTATTAAATTTTATGAGACACTAACTTAAAGTTCCTATAATCACAGTCCTTCTCATTTAGGTAATTTCAATTGACCTTAAGTGTCCTAGTTAAAGTACATAAGTAATCCATCACAATGAAAATAACTTTTCTCCTTTTTTAAAATAGCAAAAAACTGGCCCTGGCCTGTTGGCTCAGTGGTAGCGTGCTGGCCCAGTGTGTGGAAGTCCGGGTTCGATTCCCAGTTAAGGCACACAGGAGAAGCGCCCATCTGCTTCTTCACCCTTCCCCCTCTCCTTCCTCTCTCTCTCTCTCTCTTCCCCTCCCACAGCCAAGGATCCATTGGAGCAAAGTTGGCCAGGGTGCTGAGGATGGCTCCATGACCTCTGCCTCAGGTGCTAGAATGGCTCCAGCCTCAACAGAAATGCCCCAGATGGGCAGAGCATTGCTCCCTGGTAGGCATGCAGGAGTCTGTCTGACTGCCTCCCTGCTTCTCACTTCGGAAAAATACAAAAAAAAAAAAAAGGCAAAAAACCAAAATGCAAAATATCAGCTGATGAAACAAAATAGCCCTCACCAGCAGAAGAAATCAGTAATATTAAGGTTTGCATTACAATATTTGACTTAGTCTTGCTTGACAAAGAGCAGATCTATGGAGACAACTTTTCTAAGAGCTTAGATTTTTAAAAGTAATTATGCTCATTTACTGATTACAAAGGGTTAATTAACACTCTTATATTTCATCTCTGGGATTGAGCCAGTTTATTTCATCAACATCCAATGTACAAATAAATGTAGTTTGTTTTTGTTTTTTATTTTATCTTAAGCTGTATTCAGAGTAGTATTGAGGAAAACTTGATATATGATTTTTAACATCAAAAAATAAAATTTTAGTACAGAAAATAAACCTGGAACTAGAAAAGAGTTCAAACAAGAATGTTGTAATGTTTACTTGAAGATAATTTTTAGCTCTGGCTGAGTAGCTTGGTAAGCATTGTCTGGAAGCACAGAGGTTACTGTTTTGATCTCCGGTCAGGGCACATACAGAAGCTGCTCAATGTTCCTGTCTTTCTCTCTCTCCCTTCCTCTCTCGCTGAAATCAATAAACAAAAATTAAATGTAAAAAGATAATTTTAAAGTCCAAAAAAGTTATTAAATATTATATTATTAAGAAAAATCTTTTGTTAAGAAAAAAGTTTGAAATATATACAAAAACAGTCTAAAATTAAAATTTATATTACAGTTGACTATTCAACAAGAGGAGAGTTGAGGTTGGGAATGTATTCCACCCAATAAATGCAATAAAAAATTCTCCTATAAATTAAGTCAGCCCTCCACATAAAGAATTCCTAATTATGGATAGGAAATACTATATTACTTTTGCATATAGATATGCACGGGAAAACGCTGAGACTACATATATATCTAAACATAAACAGTATTTTTAAAATGTTTTTGGCCTTATTCATTGTTTTCCTGTACTTTCTAGAAATTCTACAACACGTATAAATTATTCCCTTGATTGCGAGAAATATTAAGAGCTAGAGAAAATTCAAAAGATAAACAAAAAATTTGGAATTTGAGTTGTTGATTAAAAATCCATGAAGAAAATGTGACTTAATCTGAACTTTGATGAACAAATGAAGGGTTTTTCTGGATGCAAGAAATTGCATGAATAGCCAGCATTCAGCTGGGAAAGCAACAGGCTTGTCTGAGGAATGGCATGGAATCCGTGTTACTGGTACATGGGCTGGGTTAAGGGAGAAGTCTGAGATGGGACTCTGGAGAGTTAGTCTGGAGTCATGCTTTGAATAACCTTCAAAGCTTTGCTAAGGGCTGTACTTGACTAGGATGACAGAGGGACGAGGGCAGACAACACTGACAGTTCACGAGAAAGGGACTCACGCAAGCATAGCATTTTGGAGGTCTTCTAATGGTTGTTTATCTCAACTACCATTTATCATGTTAATTGAAAGAGAGAGTTCTTCAGAAAGTTTGGGCAAAGTTCCATGAGCCTAATAAGAGTTAAAGTAGGGAGCAAGACCTTTAAAGGGCTTTTCAGATGTAAAATCACTAGGATTTGCTCTCTGACTGGCTCTAAGACATCGGGGAGGCTAGGCTCTAGGTAGGCTGTTAGGGTTTAAGGGCTTGGTGGTTAGAGGAGCAACTGGTAGAGCCCAGTATCAACCCACTAGTTTAAACCTCATTAGTGCTCTCAAGAATGTGAAAGAACTGAGTTTGCTGTACAAGTATACAAGGTGAAAAATATATATAAACCTAAGGATTAAATTCTGGAATTTTTTTTATTATTACTTAAGGGCAACAGCAGAAAGTCAAGCCTTTGAGAAAACAGACAGAATGCTGAAATACAACCAGGCAGTTTCATTTCACTGGAGAAAACAGGGAGACCACTTCAAAAGGGAAATGAATGGTAGCAGGTCAAGAGGCTCCACAGGGATGGAGAAAGAATGTGGAGGGTTTCAGCTTCAAAGCTGCCTCTTCACTGGTCCACTCTCAGTCTTTGAAGCTGCTCCTGGGGCAGCTTAACACTTGCCCCCAAAACTTCGCCTGTACAAATGAAATGTTTCAGAGAAAAAAATAAAGCAACAATATTCTTCCCTGAGAGCCACATAGCTACAGAATCTTGGATTTTAAACCTACAATGACCTTCGCTGTCATTTAGTGCAATCTTCTCATTTATTTTATAGACAAAATTATCTGTCTATCTATCTATCTATCTATCTATCTATCTATCTATCATCTATTGTGTGAAACTACCACTAAACTGTGATTTCCACGGGGTTCCCAAATTTAGGACCCTAAAATATACCTTAGTGCTTGACTAGTCAGCATCTTTACTGACAGCGACTAATTACTAATTACTAATTACTTCAGCTAATTTATTGTAAAAAGGTGAGAACCATGGGAATCGTCACTGAGTTATGTGAAAGAATTCTGAGCCATTCTGTATTAAGGCCACTTGTCTCAATCTAAGGTCTTATTTTTCCTTGAAATGGGCTTATCCTTAGTAAAAACTACCCGTAATTAGTATCCAAGTTTATTTTAATTTGTTTTATGATTCACAGGTAAAATAAACAGCATATATATATATATACGCACACACATATATATACATACGTACATATGATTTATTTCAAATATATATTTTATATAAACACATATTTTAAAAAGTTAAATAGACAAGAAAGAGCTCAGAGAAGGAGAAAAGGGTCAACACATATCAGAAACACCTGATGTTAAACTACCTGATCTGTAAGAGGTGAAAGAAAAAGGAAAATGGGTGAAAAGAGCATCCTGAGGGCTCCATTTCTCCTCCTGCTTCAGGCAGGAAAAGATATATAAAGCTGAACTGGTTGAGAAGAAGATCACATGGTCACAGTGTCACCAGCAGTCAGCAGATAGGGTTCAGTGTCTAGGACAGTGAAGATGCTCTCTGGAGAAAAGGGTTAGGTTAGGGGTTGGGAACCTTTTTGGCTGAGAGAGCCATGAACGCCACATATTTTAAAATGTAATTCCATGAGAGCCATACAATGACCCGTGTACATTACGCATTATCCAATAAAAATTTGGTGTTGTTCCAGAGGACAGCTGTGATTGGCTCCAGTCACCCACAACCATGAACATAAGCAGTAGGAAATGAATGAATTGTAATACATGAGAATATTTTATATTTTTAATGTTATTTTTTTTATTAAAGATTTGTCTGCGAGCCAGATGCAGTCATCAAAAGAGCCACATCTGGCTCACGAGTCATAAGTTCCCGACCCCTGGGTTAGGTGGAAGTTGAAAGTAGTCTCCACGTGATTTGACAGAAGAAAGTAGTGTATAAATGGTCATTTATATTCAATCAACAAAGATGTAATTGATTTGGAGAGTAAGTTTTTTTGTGATGATTAGGGTGGTATTATTGACATGGACTAAGCACGTTCCCTAAAAATGTCTATATTGAAACTCTAACCATCAGTATGGCTGTATTTGGGGAGTGGATCTTTAAGGAAGGAATTAAAGTTAATTGTGGTCATAAGAATTTGTCCCTTATCTGATAGAATCAGTGCTCTTATAAGACAAGACTCCAAAGGGGTCATGTGAGCACACAGTGAGAAAATAGCCATCTGCAACCCAAGGAGAAAGATCTCACGGATACCTCGATCAATCCTGCCAACACCTTGATCTTGACTCCCAGTTTCCAAAACTGTGAGGAAAAAAACTCCTGTTGTTTAAGCTACTCAGTCTGTAGTAATTTCTTACAGGCAGCCTGAGCTGACGAACCCACTATCTATTAACAGTTGCCTTGTAGGTAATATCATATAGCAGCTGGGAGAGCAAGCTTCAAAGTCAGACTATTCAAGTCCCTGAAACACCACAAGCAAATATTTAACCTCTCAATCCTTCAGTTTTCTCATTTGTAAAGTGAGACAATGGAAGTACCTACCTCGTTGGCTAAGATGAGAATAGATTGAAATAATGTATTAAGTTCTTGGTACATAACTAAGTACTTAATGAATAGTAATGAAAAATAATAAAGGAACCAGTTTATTGTACCTACCATGGTTATAAATCAAACAAACCACCATGTGCTCTAAGTTAAACATAATGTCACCTTTTAAATTTTTCTAGAGAAAATTATTTAAATTATTTATAAAATAATTTCTAGTGATACTATAAAAGACAGAAATTGAAAGCATTATGGATACTGAATTTGGATGCTTTCTTCATAGCAGAGCGTTATGGAGAAGGTTGCTTTGCTTCCTGCCTTTAATTCAGTGAATGCTAACAGTATCAGGCCTTGAGTCAGGCGTCGTGACATCATCGTACAACATGGAAACCCTTACATCTGTTCTTGTTCTCACTAGTGTGCCGTGTAATTTGGACATTTCCCCACCTCTTTTATGTAATTCTTTGATAAAGAGCTATGACTTATGACTTGTCATTTAAAATTATATTTTATCCTTAAAATACAAGTTAAATATCTTTAGTGAATTCCCTCCTCTAATCTTCAGATTAAAAAAAATTAAATCTGGTTGCTTTGTAGAGCTGTCCTGTTTTCCTGAAACTGTCACAAATGAAGTGCATGTTAAAAGGCATGAACTCATATTAACATTTTTTTCCTTGAACGTACCTTGGTCAGAGGAGGATTTACAATGAGGCTAATGAAGATTCAGCACCCCTCACCTGGGTCATGTCCAAGGATCTGACAGAGGCCCTAGAAATTTTATATTCATAAGTCTGTATCATATGTCTTAAGAGGTCTTTCCGGCCCTGGCCGGTCGGCTCAGCGGTAGAGCGTCGGCCTGGCGTGCGGGGGACCCGGGTTCGATTCCTGGCCAGGGCACACAGGAGAAGCGCCCATTTGCTTCTCCACCCCTCCCCTTCCTCTCTGTCTCTCTCTTCCCCTCCTTCAGCCAAGGCTCCATTGGAGTAAAGATGGCCCGGGCGCTGGGGATGGCTCCTTGGCCTCTGCCCCAGGCACTGGAGTGGCTCTGGTCGTGGCAGAGCGACGCCCCAGAGGGGCAGAGCATCGCCCCCTGGTGGGCAAGCGTCGCCCCTGGTGGGCGCGTCGGGTGGATCCCGGTCGGGCGCATGCGGGAGTCTGTCTGACTGTCTCTCCCCGTTTCCAGCTTTAGAAAAAAAAGAAAAAAAGAAAAAAAAAGAGGTCTTTCCAAATTATATACACTTCCCAAAACCAGGATCAAACCTCTTGCCATATCCTGTGAGCTTTCAAAATTTTTAATATTTAAAGGAACACTGAAAATTTAAAAGAAATCAAGCTATGGGAGAGTAATCAAAAAAGTACAACTAACTGTATCTAGCTCTCAGCCACCAATTTGAACTAAAACAGCTATTTCTTTACATAATTACAGCTCCCAACTTTTGTTTTAACACAATTTTGTCAAATGATTTTATGAAGTGGGACTTTTCTAGCCAGAGATAGTCAAGAAGAGCTTACTCACTCACGACCCCTTCAGTCTCAACCATGGAAGTGCCTCTAGAGAACAGGATGGCTTCTCTCCTCATAGCACAATTTGAAAACCACTAATCTAGACAGCAACACCCAGTGGATGCATAATTAGGGACAGTATGAACATCTCACATGATTTTTTTTCAGCGTGTAAGTGCTTAAATCATAGAAAAATTTACCAAGTCAGACAATAAGATCCTCACCCCTCCCCCACCCCAAAGAACAACAGTCATTTTTCTGATGGATGACATACACTTTTGCCTTGAGTCAGGGAAGGATTGTGCAAGATAAATTTTCAGGGTTCTTTCTTTGTCAGATAATTCTCTAAAGTCTCTTAAGATAAGGCAGGAATAACTACTTTCAGCGACATTTACATTCTAACTAGTCAGAAATTAATGTTGACTGCCACAAGGTGTTGAAAATATATGGAAGCATAGTTCAAGTTTTATCAGGTGAGTTTTTTTTAATGGGACTCTAAAAACCAATGTCTTTTAAAAGGCCTTGAATCCAAGTGCGAAACACTCAAGAAAATGCCCTTTGCACCCCACATATCACTGTCTTTCTTTTAATTATGCTATGAATTTTGCAAACACTTCCTGATTCGACTGAATGAGATTTTAAAGGTATAGTCTTGACCCTAGCTCTTCTAAATATTCATTGGACTTGATTTTCTTTAGGAAACATGTTACATTATTCACCTGGCTCTCTTTTTTATATATGGAATGCAAACTATCAATCTTTTAATTATGTCATTTGTTGAGTTGTTGAATTCTTTTTTTGAAAGCTTGGTCTTTAACCATTCTTTTATTCATTCAGTAAAAATGAACTTAGCGTCTGTCTGTCAGATTCTGTATGAGAAGCCAGGAGTACAAAAAGAAATAAGATTAGAACTCACCCTTGAAAGAACTTGGTCACAATGGTCAATGGCCATGCTGGTTGATTTATCTCTGGAATCTTCAAACCTAGATAGGCATTTAACAGATGTGTTCTCTTGCTATAGAGTCTTCATTTAAGCAAGATTCATGAATATTGCATTTTAGTGGAATTTTTTACTTCCATGAATGCTCAAAAATAAGTTCTGTAATTAATTTCCTAATCATTTGCTTATTTTATATGATATGTATGTTATCAAATTAATGCTTAGAATAATTTATTTCCCTTCTAAAGACTAAGTTCCTATCATTAATATATATGCTTCTGAACATAAGCTTACTTAAAAATGGCACATACTTATTCTATACTATGTATTTTCATGTCTAGAGAACCAAAATCTTATAGCTCCTTAGGAAAGGCTGATTGTATCATGAATTAGTGTTTGTAGCATCAGCTGAGAAATGAGTGATTTAGTAAAATGTCTTCTAAATAATAATTAAAAATAATTTATCTGAGGATTCTGCTTGTGTTGTTATAAATTAATTCAAATAGTGTTGGGGCCCCAGACCCTGAGCTTTTGTTCTTATTGATTACTTTTCTCTCTCATCAACATTCCCAACACCAATTAAACCTCCAAAGAGAATTCTATATAGTAGACAGAGTCCTTAATTTATTAGCATCTCACACTTACTCTTCTTTTATTTAAAACCTTCTTGAATACAATGGCATCTTTAGCAAGCAGGACCTGGGTGTTATCTCTTGCTAGCTTCTATGCTAGCCGAGAAGGAAAGAAAACAGTAGAGGAGGAATCTTATTCATCTGTTTTGAAAGCAATAGGTCTGGAGAGAATACCCATTCTATTTATTTTATATTTTTCAATGGTGCTTCAATAATATTTTCTCTAAAAAGTATAAAGAATCATCAGGATAATACATAAAGATAAAAAAACAGGCATTAATGTACTTTTTATTTCTTTTACTCAATGACCCCCACTCTTACTTTCATCAGCCTACACTTCATAGGTTTTGTGCTATACCGGAGTGCAGCCTGTCATGGTTACCAGTGACTGATATTATTAAATATACAAAATCATTTTACCAGATGATAAAAGAAGCTTCAGCGTCTAAAAATTTCATATATCTAACATGTTGTATAAACAGCCTAAATCCCTATATATTTTATAACTTCAGCAGTCTAAAGGTTAAAGCCTGTCAGTTGAATTTCACGAATTCCGGGCAGAAATGGGGAAGTAGCACCAACTCTTCACTGTATACCAGTGATCAAACATCTCCTCATTACACTTCAATATTGTTGCCTCTAAAGGTCACCATTGCTGAACATAATCACACAAAATCAAAACCGCAAACTTTATATATCATGGAGGTAGTAAATAGCTTGGAGGTTTATTTTCTGGTGTCTGAACAACATTCTGAACCCATTTATAAATTCCTGGGAACTGTGACATGAACCAAACATATTTGCAATGCCTAACAATAGTTTCAATTAAATCAATTTCCTTTAAAAACTTTTTCTTTTGGTCATTTTACGTAAAAGACACAACTCCTCTATGCACAAAATAGTAAAAGTCCTATTAACTGGTATGTTTTAAATAGATTTTTTTTATCTTCTTGCATTTTGATATCATTTATAAATCACCTTCTGTATGTGACATCACTAATTTAAACTCAAAGGGATGTCATGAAGTTCATTTAATAAAGCCTTGATATGCCCAGTAAATGACATAGGTTCCTTACTTTTTCTATTCATTGATTTTCTTGTATGTTATCTGAACAGTATGCTGCCTTGTAAGATCCCTAGCCTCATCTAACCCACCATCAGCTCATTCCTGGATAATTATACCAGCCTAATTGTTTCCACTCTTACTCCCCTGCAGTCCTTCTCTGTTTAATGGTCAACATTATCTTTTGATCATATAGCTCATACCATTTCATTTCCAAGGAAGAGACTCCTCCAATGGCTTTGCTTAGATTTAAAATAAAATTCACATTTCTCACCATGCTCTACAAAACCCTGAATCAATCAACTTCTGCTTATCATTCTAATCTCAACTCCTGTCATTCTTTTTCTTTGCTCAGCTCCAGCAACACGGACCTTGTTTGTGTTGAACATGCCAAACTGTGGATGTTTAGAGATTTGCACTTTTATTTATCGCCTGTGCAGGTGAGCAATCTGTCTCCAAAACTTGACATGGCCATTTCTTTCTTTTCCTTCTTGTCTCTTAGAATGCTTTCTCAGGAAAACTGTTTTATCAACTCAAGCTGATCACCGCCCCTTCCTTCAGACTTTCTCTATCCCATGCCCCTACATTATTTTTATCATTGAACTTACAGTCTAAAATTTCAATGTCTTATTCGGAAAATTTGCTGGTTTGTTTTCTGTCTCTGTCTTCACTAGAGAACAAATTACACTAGAAGGGAATACTTAGTCTATCTTATTCAGTGACATGTTGTAGAAACTCAGTAAGAAATTCTTTTTGTATGTATATAAAATCTTAGAATGTTTTTCTTGTTAGAAATTTATTTATGCCTGCAAACAAGTTTGCGGTCTTAATTTAGAAAAAAAATAGCATAACAGTCAGATATGCATAGGTGCTGCATGAACATAAAGTGTACATTTATATTGTATGATCAGAAAGTGTATGATTTTCATTATGTTATAATGAAAAACAACTTTTAATTAGATTCTTGATTCCTAATACAGTTTTTACTTAAAATGATAATAATAATAGTGTTTGTTTTCCCATATGCAGCAACCACCACGGAGTATCTTTTTAACTTACTTTTAGTTTTCACTTTCAGATGACAGTCAATATTATATCAGCTTCAGGTTTACAGCACAATGGTTAGACATTTATGGAACTTACAGAGCAATTCCTCCCAGTAAGTCCAGTAACCATGTGACACTATACATACTTATTACAATATCGTTGACTACATTCCCTATGTTTTACTTCACATCACCGGGAATATTTGGTAATTTCTAATTTGTACTTACTAATCTTTTCACCTTGTTCACCCAGCCTTCTAATCCTTCTCCCATCTGGCAACCATCAGCTTGTTCTCTGTATTTATGAGTTTGTTTATGTTTCATTTGTTTATTTTGTTTTTTAGATTTCACCTAGAAATGAAATCATATGATATTTTGTTTTTATCTGTCCGATTTACTGCTTAGCATAATAGGCTCTATGTTCATCCATGTTGTCACAACTGGTAAGATTTTATTTTTTATGGTAGAGTAATATTCCACTGTAGATATGTGTACCACCTCTTATTTATCCAATTTTCTGTTCATGGTTACTTAGGTTGCTTCCAGACCTTTGTTATTGTAAATAATGCTGCCGTGAGCATAGGCTGCATATATCTTTTTGAAGTAGTGTTTTGGATTTCTTTGGTTAAATAACCAAGAGAGGGATTGCTGGCTTATATGGTAGTTCTGTTTTTAATTTTTTGAAGAATCTCTGTTACTGGCAAAGCAATAAGATCCAGACTCTTGTCTTCTTGAAGGAAATACTTCAGTCAAGAGACAAAGTGCTGCTTGTAAAGGAAAACTTATTGGCCGTGCAGTAGAAAAGTCAGAGGAAAGGGGGCCTTAGAGATAGGTTCAGGGGGATAGCCAGGGACAAGCTGCTGCTGTCCATTGTTTCCCTGGTTGCAAGTCCAGTGGGGTCCCTTACAGCTTAGTAGATACAGAGAGAGGCAAGGAAAACACTCCTGGGGGGAAAAGGTGAGAAGGAGGAGGGGTGATGCACAGGCCTGCTCCCTGAAGAAAAGGCACGCTGGCTCTTCTGCCCTAAGAGCTTTTCAGGGTGGGGCTTTTAGGGGAGGTCTCAGGGGAGGATCTCAAGAGATTATCTAATGGCTCTCCAGGTGTGCTTTTTCACTGATTGGTTGTCACCAGGCAGAGAGTCATTAGACAGTGCAGCTGTCTGAAGTCAGCCATGTCATCATGACAATGCTTATCTGGTTTTGCTGCTTTCCTGGGCCTGAAGCTGAAACACAACTGTGGCCTAGATGGTATCCTTAGGGATGAATACTTAAGGGTTCTCCTCCAGCCTCCTTGTTTGTTAACCTTTTTTTTTTTTTTTTTTTTTCTGTATTTTTCTGAAGCTAGAAACGGGGAGAGACAGTCAGACAGACTCCCGCATGCGCATGCGCCTGACCGGGATCCACCTGGCACGCCCACCAGGGGGCGATGCTCTGCCCCTCCGGGGCCTCGGCCCATCGTGACCAGAGCCACTCTAGCGCCTGGGGCAGAGGCCAAGGAGCCATCCCCAGCACCCGGGCCATCTTTGCTCCAATGGAGTCTCAGCTGCGGGAGGGGAAGAGAGAGACAGAGAGGAAGGAGAGGGGGAGGGGTGGAGAAGCAGATGGGCGCTTCTCCTGTGTGCCCTGGCCGGGAACCCCTGCACGCCCGGCTGACGCTCTACCACTGAGCCAACCGGCCAGGGCCGTTTGTTCCCTTTTTAAGGGGGTCTAACCTGCATGACTAGCAACATGCCAGGGGAGAAAGGTCAGGGGAGGGTCCAAATAGCACAACCAGCAAAATGAAATCGGGGGTCTAAACAGCATGACCAGCAATATGCTAGTGGAGGTAAGGCTACCTTGGGGGGAGGTTCTTGTTTTCCCTGTTTTGCCTGTTGCTAGGCACCTGGGGCTTTCTGCCATGGTGGCCTCCTGTGCCTGGTTTATAATCCTTGTTCTGCTCATGTCTATCTAACTGCCTACCACAGCTCCATGCTGCTTTCCAGAGTGGTTGCACTAATTTGCAATATCACCAACAATGCATGAGTGTTCCCTGTTTTCCACATCTTAGCCAACACTTGTTTGTCAATTTATTGATGATAGACCTTTTGACAAGTGTGAGGAGATATCTTGTTGTGGTTTATAATTTGTATTCCTCTGATGATTAGTGATGTTGAGCATTTTTTTCATATGTCTTTTGCCCTTCAGTACATCTTCTATAAAAAAATGTCTGTTTAGGTCTCCTGCCCATTTTATAATCTACTTTATTGTCTTTTTGGTGTCAAATTCTATCAGTTATTTTGTTTTTTTTAATTTTAATTTTATTTTTTTAGCAAGAGAGACAGACAGGAACAAACAGACAGGAAGGGAGAGAGATGAGAAGCATCAATTCTTTTTTGCAGCTCCTTAGTTGTTTATCGATTAGTTTCTTGAATGTGCCTTGACTGGAAAGCACCAATGAGCCAGTGACCCCTTGCTCAAGCCAGCAAACTTGGGCTTTAAGCCAGTGACCTTTGGGCTCAAGCCAGCGACCATTGGGTGATATATATGATCCCATGCTCAAGCCAATGACCCTGTGCTCAAGCTGGTGAGCCCACGCTCAAGCTGGATGAGCCCACGTGTAAACCAGCAACTTCAGTGTTTCAAACTTGGGTCCTCAGCATTCTAGGCCAATGCTCTATCCACTGTGCCACCATCTAGTCAAGCAGTTCTATGAGTTCATTTTATAAATATTTTTTAATATTAACCTTTTAATGTATAGATCCTTTGCAAATATCTTATCCCATTTAGAAGATTGTCTTTTCATTTTGTTAATAGTTACTACAGAGTATTTCAAAAAATATATTTCTCATATTTAATTAAGAATATCTAATACAGCAGAAGCAGTAGGCTAACTGGTGATAAAATAATGCTTTGGTAATAAAAGACTTAAGATGGTCAGTTACATATTTTCATGTTGAAACAGTAACCTTCCTACTGACAACTTTAGAAAAGAACAATCCAAAGAGAAAATGAGCAGATCTTATTTACTATGGCAGTGGTTCTCAAAGTGAGTGCCAAGGTGCACTAGAATTCCAGGTGTGCCCTATGGTATTCCAGAGAAATATGTGATTGTTGCAGACCAAAAAACCAACAGGGTTTTTGGAGTTTGGATTTTGGGGGGACAGAGGTGTGGGGAATTAGCTGTAAGCTGACAGTCAGCCCAACCCCCCACCTCACTTGCCTGATTAGGTTGCAAAAGATTGTTAAGCTGTGGTGCTGGATTGTTTACACTACCCCTCATGTTTCCCAGAAAGACTGGAGGCAAGTTTCTTCTATCCTTTGTTTGGTGTAAAGTTAAGATGATACGTATGGTGGAGGTTTTGGATTGATGATTAAACATAAGGAATTGTCTCTTGAAGCCTTTTGAATTTCTATAAAAGAAGAATATTTGGCAATATCTAAAAAAGCTTTGAACATTTTACTACAATTTTCAACATTCTATTTATGTGAATTAGGATTTTCTACCATTAACACAATTAAGAATAAAAAGAGAGGAATTCTTCAATGTATTGATGAAGAAATGAGAATTTGCCTTTCAAATATGTGCTCAGACATTGAAGAAATCGCTAGGACACATCAGGCTCATGTTTCTCATAAACACAAGAATGAAAAAACTTAACACATTTGCACCAGGACCTGCCGAATTTACTAGATCTTACTAAGAATGTATCTATATATACAAAAGATAACTTTTTTGTTGTTATTTTTTATTTTTAAGCCCTCTTTTTTACAAATTCTAAAAACATAAAAAATATAACATAAAAATGTTTCTTTATGTCAGAATAAATTTAATTTTGTCATATTTATTTTGTTTAATTACCATAAAAGCACGCTTGGATTTTATATTTTTTCTTTAATATTTGACTTAATTATTATAACATATTTCTCAAAAATTTATATATAGTGTGCCTACAATTACTAGTAGGATTTTATACGCACCCCAACTTCAAAAAGTTTGAGAACCACTGTACTAGGATATCAAAAAGAATGAAATAATTAGAAATACACTTAACTAAGGAAGTGAATATCTTGTACACTGACAACTGCAAAATATTGCTGCAAGAATTCAAAGAAGAAACAAAAAAATGGAAAGACATCTTGTGCTTGTGGATTGGAAGAATTATATTGTTTAAATGTGTATACTACCCAAAACAATCTACAGATTAAATGCAATCATTACCAAAATCATAATTGCATTTTTTGCAGAAGTGGAAAAAAATCCTAAAATTTATAAAGGGCTTTAAGAGCCTCGTAATAGCCAAAGCAATATTTAAAAAGGACAAAGTTGGAGGCCTCATACTTCATAATATCAAAATATTTACAAAACAACAGTAATAAAGATGGTGTGTTAGCGGCATAAAGACAGAGATATAAACCAATTGAAAAGAATAAAGACCACAGAAATAAATCCCTGCATATGTGGCCAAATGATTTTTGACAAGGTTGACAAAACTACATAATGGGGGAAAACAGTCTTTTCAACAGATGATTTGGAAAATCTTGATATTTATATGCAAAAGAATGAATTTGGACCCTTATCTTACATGATATACAAAAACTGACTCACAATGGATTGAAGGCTTAACTGTGAGACCTAAAACTATAAAATTCCTCAAGAAAGTAGAGGAAAAAAGCTTCAAGATATAGAATTTGGCAAAGATTTCTTGGATACCACCCCAAAAACACAGGCAGCTAAATGAGAAATAAACAAATGGGGCTACATCAAAATTAAAACTTCTGCACATCAAAGGAAACCATCAACAGAGTAAAAAACAACCATTGGAATCAGAAGAAATATTTGTAAGTCATGTACCTATAAGGGGTTAATATTTAGAATATATAAGGAATTCCTAGAACTCAACAACGAAAGCAGAGAATACCCCAAATAACTTGATTAAAAAAGGACAAAGGACTTGAATAGACATTTCCCCAAAGAAGATACATAAATTGCCAACAAGCCTATGAAAAGATGCTCAACATCACTAATCACAAGATAAATGCAAATCAAAACCACTGTGGGATATCCTCTCACATTAATTAGGATGGCCACTACCAAAGAGCAGAAAATAACAAGTGTTGATGAGACTGTGGAGAAATTAGAACCCTTGTGTACTGTTGTTGAAAATGTAAAATGATGCATTCATTATGGAAAACAGTATGGCAGTTTTTCAAAAAAATAAAAATAGAATTCCCATATGATCTAGCCACCTCACATTTGGGTATATATCCAAAAGAATTCAAAACAAGATCTAGAAAAGACTTTTGCATACAATGTTCACTGCAGTATTATTTACAATAGCCAAGGAGTATAAGCAACCCAAATATTTGTCAAGAGATGAATGAATAAAGAAAACGTGGTATAGTTGAT
Organism: Saccopteryx bilineata; assembly: GCF_036850765.1. Classification (NCBI taxonomy): domain Eukaryota; kingdom Metazoa; phylum Chordata; class Mammalia; order Chiroptera; family Emballonuridae; genus Saccopteryx; species Saccopteryx bilineata. Next base: position 80,968,390 of record NC_089494.1, read on the forward strand.
CTTTGAACAACGTGAGGGTTGGAGCACTGACTCCCTGCACAAAATCTGTATAAACCATTTGACTTCCCCAAATCTTTTTGTTCCTTAGTGTCCACAGAGGATTTCTTCCGGGAACCTTAATGGAAACCAAACTTTACAAATGCTTAAGTCCCTTATGTAAAATGGTGTAGATCAATGCATACAGTCTGCCCTCCACCTCTGCAAATTCCCAATTGTTTATCAAAAACAGTACAGGTATTCTTTGAAAAAAATTCATGTATACATGGACCCATGCAGTTCAAACTCATTTTGTTCAAGGTCAACTGTGTATACATATATACATATATATATATGAATATGAATATATATATGAATATGAATATGAATATGAATATGAATATATATGAATTCATATATATATGAATATTATGAAACTTTAATAAAATTTGTTACATGATACAACACATGAATCTCGACATTAATGTTAAGTGAGATAAGCTGGTCACTAATGGACAAATACTGTATGATTCCACTCACATGAAGTATCTAAAGTAGTCAATATAATAGAAACAGAAATCAAAATCATGGCTTTCAAAGGCTAGGAGGAGAGAGGTGGAGAAATTGGCATTTAATGTGTATAGAATTTCAATTTTGCAAGATTGAAAGTTCTAGAGATCTATTCACAATGATGTGAATGTAGTTAACATTAATTCTACATTTAAAAATTGTGAAGATGGCAGATTTAATATGTTTTTTGTCACAATAAAAGTGAATTCAGAGTAGCACTTTCTAGTCCTCTTTCCTATAGCCTATAACAGATTTGAAGTAATTGTTTCTGGTTAATTTTCTGCACTGTTCTTGTTGATAAAAAGATAAAATGGGAGAGACTGAGAGTCACTAAAAGCAAAATTGTCACAATAAACTATCAAATTAAAAAATACAAAGAAATAAAAATAAAAAGGTAAAAATCCACATTAAATGCCCCTTCCCACAGCTATATTCACTTGTTATTTGTAAATGTATGTTTGTATGTTATGATGTGTGAACACCTAATGTCAGTGAAAAAAATATGAGTGGCTAGAAGTTTTTAAAACAGCAGTTCATGAACTGAATTATTCAGATATCTTTTTCCACTTTATATTTCATATAATATGCTTTAATTAATTTTTCTTATTTATGACTGATTTCCAAGTAACTGTTAAAAAAAACTTCTGAAAAACCATATTGGGGGGAATCAACTAATAAAATTGTATCAAAATAATGAGAAGCAACTGTCATCTCCTTTTTTCTTTTATCATAAGATTAGATTCTCTTAAGAGAAGTGTAAAAAATTGTTCTTCTGAGTACAACCTGGTTTCTGCTTTATATATATATATTTTTTTTTTTTTTTTTTTTTAATCTCTGTGTGTTGTTATTATTATCCTTTAATTCTTTACTGGGTACAAATCCACACCTGTTGTGTGCATTACTTCATTGTAAAGACCTTTCTTTTCCTTGACTTTTCATCCTCTATTCACCTCCCATTGCCAACTCTGATTCAGGTCTGAACTCTCTCGGAGGCAGGAGTTTCTACAGAGATCATGTCTCAGGCTCCAGGGTCTCCATTGCTCTGGGAAATGTGCAGTTTGCAGCAGCTCAGGCAGACAGGTCTCTCAAAGTAAGGATGGAAGAGAATTCATTACAAATAGAGGTAGATGATAGGTTTCTTATAATTTTTGACTTCATGCACTGATTCTGTTCAACCTAATGACTTAATACTAAGCCATTACATTTCCCACTGCAGCTGAACATAATTTCATGGAGTTATAATGTTTTATGTTTCTTCTCTTATTTATGTTTGTTTGGGGAATTTGTGAAATGCTTTTTGATCTGCAATAAGATGAGGGTTTTTATATTGCAAAATAATGGGGCTACATGCTGCATGAACCACCTTATCCTTTGTTCATTTTGCCCACTTTATTATACCCATTGGGAGCCAATAAATATGTCAACATGCTCTCATGTGAAACCTGTCAGACCTATGAAGCATGACTCTCCATCATTGGATAGAAATCTGAAAACAAATTTGTCCCTGAAAAGAAATGAATGATAGGTTAAAGTATTTAAATCATCCTGGAATCGGTAGCAACAATTTTCTTAAATGGCCATATTTAAACAAAGAGCACTTTCTTTTTCTACATTGAAATTATTAAAAAGTCTCAATCTAAAAGGAATTTTGCAAAGTAATTGCTACTAGCTGCAAGGTAAATGGCTGCTACCGTCACCTCCTAGAGTTTAAAGTCCTGTTACCTCAATCTTCTTCTCTCTTTAAATAACAAAAAAGCAATGGCAAAATAACCTCAGTAGTTACAGGCTGCAGTATCCAATACAGTAGCCACTAGCTACATAGTTAAATTCAATGAAACTCACACTAGCCACATTTGTGTGTGTGTGTGTGTGTTCTATAATGTGTATAGGAGCTTTATTCTTAAAAGTTAAAATTTAAAATAACTCAAATATCCGTACACAATAAAATAAACACTTGTGCATTTATTTGATGGAATATTACTGAGCAATAAAAAAGAATAAACTATAGTTAAGTGCAGCAACATAAATCAATCTTATAAAATTAATGTTGCGTGAAAGAAGCCAGATATAAAAAGAATATTTTCTGTAGGATTCCATTTATCTGAAGGTGATCATAAGGCAAAACTAATCTATGGTAATAGAGGTCAGAATAATAAAAAAAAGTGTTTACTGGGAAGATGGGAAGGAGGGGGGAGGAGATAAAAAGGAGGGGAGGGGTTTGGGGGGGGAGGAATCAAGGGGGAAGGAGGAGGAAGGGGAAGAGCGAGGGAGGAGGAGGTAAAAAGAGAAGACTGGAAAGTCACGGACAAAATCTGGGACATATAGTGGGAGGAAGCAGAGCAAATAGCCACGCGGTTTGTGCCAAGTTGGTATGGCAGTTTCAAGAAACTAATGTGAAGGGGAACTGAAGCAACACCTTAGCACCTTCCGATGCTGCCGGAGTCCGCACTGAATGGGGTAACCACAGCAGAGGCGCATGGGGCAACCACAGCAGAGGCGCATGGGGCCAGCTCTGAAGGAGGTGGGTTTTGGAGAAGCCCTTGTTCTGGGAAGGGATTTGCGGTCCTACCCAGGTAGCTTCCCAATCCTCAGGACCAGCCCTCAGACAGTGTACACCAGCTGTCTTTCCTTCTTCCCACGGGTCACCGGGGCTGAGTGCTGCACCTGGGTTTGAGTCCAGGCCAGACGGTGCTCTGTGCAGCAGCAGATGGCACAGCCTGTGTGTGGAGTTGCTGCCAACCACTCACCCCTGAACTCCAGCTGCCTCCTTTCTAAGAGACAGTAATGGTATGGGCCTGTCTTCTGCATGGGGTTGCTATGAGGATCAAACAAGATTTGGTGCTTCTTCTGAGCTGAATGCCTGTTCTGACTCTCTTGCTCAGCTTATTTGCTCTGCCTCTTCCCCCTCCCCCAGCCACATGTTAAAGGCTAGATTACCATGTGCAACTAGTAGTGACCATATTGGACAGATAAATAGAAAATATTTCCTTCATCTCAGAAAGTTCAATTGAATAGCACTCTCTGAAGCATCGCGTATATACATGTATCATTTTTAGTCTTGGAAAATGTGCTCCACATTCAGATTGCTAAATGCCACTTGTCTCAACCTAAATCTTTCCCATTTTACAAAGAATTTTAACAAATCTCTAATTTGGAGTAAATACAATAATAGTGAGTAGCTGCCTTGTGAAACATAAGAGCCACTTGCACAGTTTAAGGATTTTCAAATATTCTTTAGAAAAGATCTAATAATCCCTTTTAGACAATTGTTAGATACCCTTGTCTTTGTTTTTCTGAATTTTAATGAATTTAGGGAGCAAGCAGTAAACTTGTTTTTCTATTAAATATTCCAAAGGATTCTAATATTATTAAAATCTTTAGTAGGAAGGAACTAAAACATCAGGCTCCATTCAATTACCACCGTATTTTAATGACGTGTGTTAGGTCCCTCTTTCAATCTGAAAACCACCTCTTAAACAATATTTCACCCTCTTTATTAAATGCAGAAACAATTTCTTTCAGTGAGAAAGCAAGTGGATTTTTATCAGTCAAAAATGAAATGTCAGATGTGAGGGCGATCTGGCTGCGACATCTGTCACCCCATTGATCTCCAAGGTTGATTCGGCTGATCCAGCTGGCTAGGCAGGTGTCCCCTTCCTCACTCACTGCTCCATGTACGTCCCTCCCGAGGCTGCGCGCTCGGTCAAAGAGGATGACCTTCCCCGATAGAAGAGAGAACCCTTCTTCAGTCAAGGGTATACGAGTAGCAGCGCTCCCCTGCTAGAACCTCCAAACAAGTCTCAAAAATGAAATGTTGGGGAAGGGGGGTCAGTAATTAGGAAGAGGAACACTTCAATATAGAAACAGTGGAAGGATAGAAGGTAAATCATAATTTCTGATCATATGGTTAGAGCAGCTTTACATCACCCAAAGGAAGCCATTTCTCCCAAGGAATATTCAGTTGTGGTCCCTAGACCACTTCTAGGCCTCCTCCCACTCTAAAACTCACACTGCAACGCACTTAACTGGAGGCATAGGATTATTAATGCCTGTGAAGCAAGATACCTGAGTGCAAATAGCAACGAAGTATAGTGGTTCACGCTATTTACATCAAAGAGTGTGTGTCATGTCACAGATGAGAGTAAGGCTCTCCCTCAGGACCCCACGCAGCAGTACAGGTGGGACAGCGCTCACACTTTGAGCCGCGCAAGCGCCTCAGCTCCGCTTGCCTGGGAACATACCCAGCAATGGTCCTTAAGAGGAAACTGACATTTTACAAAATCTAAATTTAAAAATGAGGCAGTTTCAATCTTGACTTGAATGGTTTGTTACTATTTGTTTTCTATTTTTACCAACTTGGGTGATTATTTTCACTCCTGATAAACTTTGCCATTGCTTAGCAATTTCACTTTCTAGTAGCACCGTGAGATACAGTGGAGTCGCGCACATTTGTGTTAAAACCTCAGTCCCTGCCACTTACTGGTTTGATGATCTTGGGTAAATCCTTGAACTCCGCCCCAAAATGGCTTCCCCCTCTGGGGAAGGTAAACTCTTTAATCTCAAATGAGGTCTGTGAGTAGCAAATCAAATCACATATGATGAAAATGCAACATGCACAAATTGTACTAGAAGCAAGATAATATTTTCATTATTTTTTTAATACTTTAAAGTTGTAGATAATGTCTTTCCTCCTTCAAGACTATTATTTTTGATCATTTACCATGTATCCAGCACTTGCTAAGTCATTTATATATATTAATTTTATTTATTATACACATTATTGTTTCAGATGAAGAATCTGAAGTAAAGTGAGATAAGTAACATTCCTCCACAGAACTTGCCCAACACAAAGATATATGTGTTAAAAACAAGAATTTGAACCCAACTTTTTAATCCCAAAGCCGCAGTTTGCACTGCCTCCCAAATGGTGGACATGTAGTATTTAGTTTAGCAGGTATATAAGAAAAATTCCAAGTGATCACTTGTCCCCAATAAAGTAGAAAGCATTTTGACAGTTAACATTTACTTCTGATTAGTCAAAGAAAGCTTCTGGAGAGGTTGAGGGCATGTGTCTTCATAAGGTATATGTCTTATCCCTATTTCTTTGTGAGTTGCACAGTGCCTTTGACATGTAATTAATTGGTTCTTGTTAAATGTCTCTTAAATTGACATGAAATGTTTTCCATGCTTCTTTAGGAATGATTAGTGAAACACACGGACACATGTAGTGTCTTATTCTTACAAAGTATGCATTTTCTCTGAGGAGCGTTTAAAAAATTAAATGTTAAATAATCAAGAATATATATACATATACATATATACATATACAAAACACATATGCACACATATACATTTCCATCATATGGTCATGCATTTTAATTTTTAACAAGTATTTAGAGAAACACAGAATAACTCCCATTATGGTCAACAGCACACTAAGTTTAAATTTTTTTTGAAATTTCAGTTTCTGATTTGTTGCCATTTCAGAGCATTTCCCTACTTTTATTCCCTGAATGATTATTTGGTTGGTAGTAAATCAACAACAAAATTAAAACTTGGCCACTGCCATCCAGAATTCTCACTCTGCAACATAAAGACTCAAAGGAGATGGAAAACTCAAGATTAATAAGATTATCACCATTCTTTTTTTCTTTCTTCCTTTTTTTTTTTTTTTTTTTTTTTTTTTTTAGGTATTGTGTATCTAAATCCATGCCGCTCGGCTTTTCTTCACTGAGCAGAAGATTGTAATCATTGCTAAAATCTCAGGTTTTTGCTTCTCTGCACAAAAATGAAGTCAGTGGTGTGTGGCTGAATGCATTCCAGATAGCAGTAGCATATGATTAGCATATCCGTGACAGCAACAAAAAAATACATGGAAACAAAAACATTGCATGCAAATGGAGACGTGAAAGAGTTTTCCACACAAGAAAAATTGTTTTTGCTTGTTGCTTTTGGAATGGACCTTTGCATTATAATAGGAGAGAGCCAAAGCTTTCAAAAAAACTATGAAATAAAATAAAAACCTGAAATTGAAAAATCCAGATACCATCCCTACTAAGTCACAGTGTGTTCCAAAGCATATTATAGTCTCCTTGTGCTCCAAACTTTACCATCTATCTGACCAAAGACAACACTTGTCTTCATAAGCATTCAGTAAGGAACCCCAGTGAAACCTGCAGTTTACTTTATAAGCAAGCACATGATACAGTCCTGCCTGTAAGGGTTTTCTTTTTTTTTTTTTCTGTTTATTTTTACTTTCTTTATCCCAGTAAATTCAGATGTAAGAAAGTTATTATAACCAGATATTTTAGAACAGGTTAATACTGAAAATAATATAAATATAAATATATATATGTATGTGTGTTAATATAATATATAATATAAATATAACTAATGTACTTATATGCATTTGCATGTTTGTATGTATGTATTTCTCATTTCCTAATAGCTGAAGACACACATGTTCTTTGTCAGTAAGGAGTTGTCTTCCACCTGGTCATTAACTTAGTAATCTTTCCATTTTGGGGTACCCTGATCTCCTGGAATCTATCATCATTTACATCCAGTAGGCGGAAAGGGAAAGAACATGGAGGAGCCCATAGGCAGGTTTTATGGAGGTTTTGCTTGGAGATATCTCTGCATTCCATTGGTCAGAATGAAGCCAAATGCACATAGCTAATTGCAAGACAGGCTGGGAGGTGTAGACTAGTTATATATGGAGGAAGAAGATGACATAGATTTGGACGACGAGCTAGAAATCTCTACCGTATCAGTATTCTTTATATCTTGTCTGGCATAAATTATCACAATTCTCTTCTAGCATTTTCTTTAGCATAGGATGTTACAGTTTTCTCAATGGAACACACAAAACTGAAAAATTATTCTCTTTACCACCCCTTCAGAACTATAGCAAGCCTTTCTTCCCTTCTGTGGTTCAACCTCTATACCATCCTCCCTATTAAGAATATTGAATGTTATATTTTCAGTGATTTTAAAATCTCACTTTATACAGGATTTCTTTCAAAAATAACATCAAAGAAGAAATTGCAATCTGTTTTTGAAAAATATAAGACTCATCTCTCTGTACTTCTGACAAATCAACAAGGACTAAAAAAATATTGATCGCGTCATATGAAAGCCGTAAAAGAAAAGCCTGTCTCCAAATGGCATGCATAGTTCATGACAAACCTGCAACCTGAAACTAAATACAGCTTTAAAAATGTGCAGTATTTTCTAGACGTGAGCATGACCCATTTTAATCAGCACACAGAAGAAAATTTTATGAAGTCAGAAAGCTTTTGTGCTAGTACATTCTCCTTTAATTAGACTTTACTTCTGAACTTATGATGTGTGCTCTAAAAATTCTAAACTATTCATAAAATATATTTGAAGAACAGATTGAGGTTTCATTATTTATAACTCAGTCAAGATACCAAACTGACTAGATTGTAAACCTGCTGATACAGTAGCTTTTCTTCACCACTCTGAATTGTTGCTCCTCAAGTTTCTAATTTATGTGCAAATTGAATTTGCCTAATGCATATACTAAACTCTTCTTTCTATTCTTTTTTTTTTAGCAGTTTCCTATACAGTGTGGTTTAAAGCACTCCTTCTGCATATTGTAAAAGAGATAATTGTGCCAAATAGATTTATTTATTTTCTTTGTTTCCCGTGTTGCTCTATATGTACCCACCCAGAGACTGGAATGATTTCCTACCATGAACTACGTATTCGTCAGGAAGCAAAGTCTCCCACACCCTGACCAGATTAATTGGACTGAGAAGTAAAGGCAGAACTGTCTTGTGACATGCTAAAAGCACAGAAGTCAAACCTTCAGGATTCTGTTTTCAACATTAGTCCTCATCTCTTCAGTCAGATCATTTGACATTGTGTGTCCATTACATTCTTTAAAAAGAATACATAATTCTTTTAGTACAGATTTACTTAATTTTATTAAAAGTTCATTCACTCTATCAGGCACTATCTAAAAAATCAGGAATCAAAGACAGATGATTATTGTTGTAAGAAAATGCACAATCTACCAGAAAAGATGGGCACATAAACAAATCACTCAGAGTGGTTATTCATCTCGCAGGGTTCTAGAAATACCTTCAACTACTACAGTCATTTGGAATATTTGAAAAACTTGAGAGACTTAAAACATGTCAGAAATAATTTCCAAAGTGTCACTCCTACTGAATAACAATTTTGAAGGACTCTAAGCAATATTTGATTCTCTCTCTATTTGGTAACTGTAGCATTCTGTTGCTGTTTAAATAGACTTCCCTGACCATATTCTCTTACATATTCACTAGAAAAAGTTAGCATACATTCCAGTAAACATGGAAGTCTTTTATGGGACTGAGCCACCTACCTACCAGAAACAAGTCTCACGGATGGTGATGAACATGACAAATACATTTTCGTTACATTTGAGCCATTGTAAATTTGGGTGTCTGTTTGTTACCACTGTCAACCTACTGTAACTAATACGCCATACATTACCTTTTGTCACTACAGTTTTGCTACTTTGTTCATGCTTGCTCAAGCAGTCACTGAGGTATCATAAGAGGCTAATATTTACATGAGAGCTCTCTTCTTTACCTGATCAATAAGAGCCGTTCTCATAGAAACATCTACATACTTCTTCCTCACACCTTCACAAAAATCTCCTCATCTGCAGTCTTGTTCACGTGTAGTCCTCAATCCTCTAGACAAATTATTAGCCACTGTCCACTAATCAGTGTCTGTGTATTCCTCCATCCTGTTCAAGTTTTCCTCAAGAAAAAAAATAGAAGTACAGCTTTAACTCTAGACCTGAGAGGCCTTCTCTTTCTAAAAGTCCTTCAGGGCAATCCTGTGTGGGGCTGTGATGTTACCATAGTCCACTCTGGACAGCGCCATCTTTAAACAACCCTAACACTAAGGTGGGTTTTTTTTTTTTTTACTTCTTCAGTGAACCTCCCATGACAGCACAGGATTTATTTGATGGAGAGGAGCCAGTGCAACTTGAGTATATGCAATGAGTCTGACGCATCTACTCTCTCACTTTACTTGTGCTTTAGGTCTTGCTCAAACTGCTGAGATGGAGCCATAGACCAGGAGGATCCGGCAGCCAAGAGCACGTTCATTATGTTGGACCAGAATCATCCTGAAAAAGAAGTGATTTACCTTTCCTGGAATAAACATTTCTCAGTCAAGTTTTTCTTTGACTACTCACTGTTCTTATGAACTCATCTCCATCCACCTGTTTACTGAAAATATTCTCCTCTGCTAAATACATTTTATAATATTACTTTGACTAATAATTTATTTTATAGTAAAAGAAGTGAGGCAATCAGCATGTAGTGTTAGATTTCGGTACATTTCACTCATACTTTGTTGACCAGAGCAGTTGGAGTTGTAGAATGATGGGCTTACCAGCAGGGGGCGCTATTTTGTGAAGTTGGATATTTATTTTACAGAGAATTATCAGATAGAAGGCAAGACACTTGGTTTAATTCGAGTTTCAATTAACAAATAAATTTTTTAGCATAAGTATATTTTAAATGTTGCATGGGACATACTTATACTACAAAGTATTCTTTGTCTATGTAAAATTCAAATTTAACTGGGGTTTCTGTATTTTTTTTCCTTTTTTTTTTTGTTTTGTTTTTGTTTTTGTATTTTTCTGAAGCTGGAATCGGGGAAGCAGTCAGACAGACTCCCGCATGTGCCCGACAGGGATCCACTTGGCACGCCCACCAGGGATTGATGCTTTGCCCATCTGGGGCGTCGCTCTGTTGCGACTAGAGCCACTCTAGCACCTGAGGCAGAGGTCACAGAGCCATCCCCAGTGCCCGGGCCATCTTTGTTCCAATGGAGCCTCGGCTGCGGGAGGGAAAGAGAGAGACAGAGAGGAAGGAGAGGGGGAGGGGTGGAGAAGCAGATGGGCCCTTCTCCTGTGTGCCCTGGCCGGGAATCGAACCAGGGACTTCCGCATGCCAGGCCGACGCTCTACCACTGAGGCAACCAGCCAGGGCCGGTTTCTGTATTTTTGATTGCTAAATCTGGCAATGCTCATGCGACGGATACAACTGATATTCAGTGCCATCAATGAGCCAATGATGCCATTTCTCACATTAACAGAATATAGGAGCCTAATTACGAAGAGTAGAAGTAGGAGCAGCACTCATTACACCAAATAGAACACCAGAAAACAACTGGATTTCCATCTCCACAACTTTATTATTTCTAGTTCAGAGTCATAGTTACTGATAAAGGAATGTTTCCATCAGGATGCATAATCAAGGCTGCACTGAACGGAAAGCTGAGGTTCCGCACACCAAGGAATCAGGAGGACAGGGCAGGACTGCTACACTTGCTGTGTATCACTGTGTAACAAACTGGTTATGTGTTACTTTCTAACAAACTACCTATCAGTGACTTCAAGAAGCATAGCGTTTAATTTGTTCAAAAACCTTTAACTGTTCATGCTTGGTGTAGGCATTTTATCTTGGCTTCACTCCGCATCAGGTGTCTTGAAGGCTGGGGGATGGAAGCAATGAATAGCTCAGTCACTGAGACCTAAGAGAGAAACCTGTCAACTAAAAAGACAGGTTACCTGTCTTCCATACATTCAATATACAATAGAAGGATGTGCAGATGATGACTTCTGTACACCTTCTTGTTCAAAAAGGGGAAAAGTTAGAGACATTCAAGAGTTTCTAGTTCTTAGTGATTCTGGGATTTAACTAGGTACACATTTCTATAATGTTGGTTAGGGCTTGGTGCTCATCTTTGCAAAACATATATCTGATAAAGAACTTACAAACAAAATATATAAAGAACCCTTAAAATTAACAATAAGAAAACAATTCAATTTCTTAAATGGGTAAAAGGTCTGAATATACACCTCATCAAAGAAAATATATAGATGAGAAGTATAAGAAAATATGCTCAAAATTATATATCATTAGGGAGATGCAAATTCAAACAAGGGGATACCAACACATATTTTTTAAATGTAGCTGGGGTTTATTTAATAAGCTATAATAGGCAAGCACAAAGAAATACCTTCAGTGAAGGAAGAAGATTCTGTACTCACAGGTCCCAGGAAATAGGAAGCACAGCACAGGACCATGTGGAAACATCAAGACCGGTCAGGAGGCAGAGGGGACAAGAAAAAAGCATAGTCAATAGCCTTTACTGTGGTTTTTATAGGAAGAAATGCATGAGGCAAGGTAAGTTGATTTAGGATTAGCCAGTTTGAATTTCAGCAGGCTCTGATATATGGCCCTGGGTTAATCAGGGCAGGAGAATATTGACTTGGCTTGTGAAAGTTGCATAGAAGAGGTGGCTGGGAGTTTCCATTTTGGTTTGCATATTACAGTCAGACTCACATGGAGTCATTTACTATGTCTAGAGTGAGCTAGCCCTACCAGGAGCTCTCTCACTCTCAGCAAGGCCCTCGGACATCAAAGCACCACAAAGTGCAGAAAATAAAAAGAATGGTAAGTGAAGGAACAGAAACTCTCATTCATGTTTTGTGGGAATGCAAGATAGTGCAGCCACTCTGGAAGACACTTGGGCAGTCCTTACATAACTAAACATAGATTTACCTTGTGAACCCACAATTACACTCCTTAAGTATTTACCCAAATGAATTGAAAATTTAGAACTGTGCAAAAACTTAATGTCTGAATATTTACAGCTAGTGTATTCAAAGTTGGCAAAAACTGGGCCCTGGCCTGGTGACTCAGTTGCTTGGAGCCTCATCCCCATGTGCCAAGGTAGCACATTCAATCCCCCCTCAGTGCACAGACAAGAATCACCAATGACACCATAAATGAGTGGAACAGAGAGTTGATGTTTCTCTCTCTCTCTTCCTCTCTCGATCTCCCTTCCTCTCTCTCTAAAAATCAATAGATAAAAAACTAAAATTGGCAAAAATTAAAAGCAACTAATATATCTTTCTTTGGATACATGGATAAACAAAATATGACACATTCACAAAATACAACATTAATTAGTGATCAAAAGAAATGAGCTATGAAACAACAAAAAGACATACATAACACTAACTGCATGTTGCTCAGTGAAAGAAACTAATCTGAAAAGACAGCATACTGTATGATTCTAACAATGTGAAAATCTGGAAAAAGCACTATTATGGAGACAGTAAAAAGATCAGTGGTTGTCAAGGATTTGGGATGGAGGGAAGGATAAATAGATGGAGTACATGGCATTTTTAGGGCAGTGAAATTATTTTGTATGCTACTTTAATGGTCGGTATATGATATTAAGCATTATTCAAAATTCATAGGATGGACAACACAAAGAGTGAACCCTAATGTATATTACAGACTAATTTGTATTAATATTGGTTCATCAATTGTAACAAATATACCATAATAAAGCAAGAAAAATTATGTTGGTAGAGACAGGGTAAAAAGAAACTCTTTATTATCTGTGCTATTTTTCTGTAAACCTAAAACTGCTTGAAAAAAAATAGTCATGACTGACCTGTGGTGGCACAGTGGGATAAAGCGTCGACCTGGAACACTGAGGTCGCTGGTTCGAAACCCCAGGCTTACCTGGTCAAGGCACATATGGGAGTTGATGCTTCCTGCTCCTCCCCCTTCTCTCTCTCTCTCTCTCCTTTCTGAAAATTGAATTAATAAAGTTTTTAAAAAAATAGTCATGAAAAGGCAAACACAACTTAGGAGAAGATATTTGCATCTCAAGTAACTGACAAAAGAGAAATACCCAAAATATTTAGAAAAGCATAACAAATTAATGAGCAAAACAATCATCTTTTAAAAAGAAGGCAGGGAAGATGAACAGGAAATTTATGGAAAAGAAACTAAAATGGCCAAATTACCTATTGAACTCAACTGCAGTATTTAAAACCACAATAAAATTGATACAATTCTCAATAACCAAAATTTAAAAGTTGAAAAATATCGGGTGGTGGTGAGCCTGTAGAGCATAGGAATTCATACACTGCTTTTAGGTGTGTAGACTGAAACACTTGCTCTAACAAGATCTAGTTGGTTAGAATTTGTGCACATCATTCAAAACAATAACCATACCTACTGGCATGCCTCCAAGAGGAATTGACACATATGCAAAATGGTAAAACAATGTGTATATAACAAACCAAGTTCCTAGTGTTTATCTTGAAGGTGAAAAAGAGAAACTGAGTGAAAGACATTGGTTGGGACAATGACCTGTTGAACTACCACCATCATACTATAATGAGGTCAGTGAGCTCAGCTTAAGGAGACAGTGATGAGACTTAGCTGTCATAAACACAGGGAGAAGAGAATGGTGTCTAAAATTCACAACAGTGACAGGGTCAGAAACCCTAACTATTCCCAGCAAGGAAAGCTGTCCCAAATCACCACTTGTGATGGTCTGATGGGAATGGGAGGGTTCCCTCCACCAGGACTTCCCTTGTTTTCAGAAATCACTAGCAGCTGAGATGTCATTACTAACAAAGCCTAGAAGGAGAGTAGAAGCCTTGTTTCTCTCTCTGCCCACCACTCCAACATTGTTTGATGTACCTATTCAGTTGTTAAATAAACCTGTTGTATTGCACAGCTGCACTGTGCTGATAGGAAAGTTAGTTGATAGCGCTATCTGTGATTATGAGGGGGAGTGTGGGTGCTGTATGATGTGAAAAGTTTATGTGCATAGATTAACTGAAGAGGAAAATAAAAATATGCATCGGAGTTGAGGATACAGAGATTGTAGATCTTTCTGAGGTTTACCATTGGGTTTGTCTTTCTCCAAAGCAGTAACCCATTTGTGTCTAAAGGTAAAGAAAACAAAATAGAAATAAATATGAAAATTTCTTTTATCCCTTTATTTTTGTAGGTGGAGACCAAGTTGAACCAAGAAATAAAAATAAGACAATAACATAGGGTGGTGAACACACCATACAATATACAGATGGTGTATTATAGAATTGTACACCTAAAACATAGTTTATTAGCCAATGTCACCCCTATAAATTTAGTAAAAAAGGAAAATTGAATAAGGCAAAATGAGTAGCAAGAGCAGATTTTTCAAATGGCAACAGGAAGAACAAACAGTAAGTTCTCTTGGAAAAGCAGTAAGATGAGAACCTGGAAAACTGAACTTGAGACTTAGCTCTGACATAAATGATAACTTCTAAGTAGTTCAGTCATCTCATCTATTCAGTGAGGGGTTGGGGCTAGATCAGTATTTCTCAAATATAGTACTTAAATCTCCTGTATCAGAATCATGTAGAGGTACTCACAACAAATGCAGATTCTTGACCACGCAACAGACCAACAGGATTAACATGCATTGGCCAGGCTAACAAGATACATGTCAATGACTTCTCCATGAATTTGTGTATACCATTTGAATCCAGAATAAAGTATACCAGATCTTAAATGTCTTCTTTTTATGCTAATCTTTGATGATTGAACATGATTCCATTTAACTATGTTTCTAGACTGTATGACATTTTCTGTGTTCTGTAAGAGACCTAATCTGTTTTGTTTTCTTAAGTTTGTGGTATCATTTTCCTAAAAATGCAATTACAATGTATGATCTGCCCTCTGAATAAAATAGTCCATAATTCCTAGTAAAAACATCTCTGACTGTATAATAAAAAATAGAATAGATATTTTTTCCCTCTAAAGAATGACCACTTAATTTCATACTATGAAATAGATGAGATATTTAGAAAAGTTATTTAGAGAGGGAAGGTAAGATATTTCACAGGAGATACCCAGAACTATACTGCTCACAAAAAATAGATGTTTTATTGTTTCATATTCATTTTGAAATATCCTGTAATTTTTGTGAGCAGTACACTATAGCTTCCTTAGTTTACTGCTTCCTGTACTCATCTGCAATATTTCACTATGTTGATTCTAGTTTCATTTCTATAAATTTACTTTGTGCTTCTCCTCTTTTATCAAATATTTGCTAAATCTTCTAAATGCCAGGAGTTGTGTTTTATGCATGGGATACTAATATTTAAAAAATATAGAGTTGCTCACAAGTTTTGGGGAAAAATAGATAATATAAAGTACCATATCATTGTAGGTGCTAAAACAGTTATAAATAAAGTGACTTAACATCACAGAAAAGGGAGAAACTTGCTCGCATTTGGGGGAAGTCAAGGAAGGTTTTATCGAGGGGGTGATATTGGCTTTTGGTCTTAGAAATTAAACTGTGTTGAGCTCAAGAAGGAAAGTGAGTAGAGAAAGCCAACAGGGGTGTGAAGAAAATTCCAGTAAGAGGAGAAGCCTAAACAAAGGCACTAAAGTTTAAAATGGTATCATTTCTTTAGGAAATAATACACTATTTCTTGTTTTAAAGAAAAAGGTGGAATATGAGTCTGCAAAATAAATTTGGACTCAAACTGGGAAGATCTTAAATGCCACACTAAAACTTAATATAATTTTTAATTCATTGTGATGGCATACTTTAATCCAGTGGTCCCCAACCCCCGGACTGCAGACCAGTACCAGTCAGTGGGCCATTTGGTACCGGTCCACAGAGAAAGAATAAATAACTTACACTATTTCTGTTTTATTTATATTTAAGTCTGAACAATGTTTTATTTTTTTAAAATGACCAGATTCCCTCTGTTACATCCATCTGAGACTCATTCTTGACGCTTGTCTCGGTCACGTGATACATTATTCCGTCCCACCCTAAAGGCCAGTCCGTGAAAATATTTTCTGACATTAAACTGGTCCATGGCCCAAAAAAGGTTGGAGACCACTGCCTTAATCTACATTTTGAAAAGTTTCTCTAAAACAAATATGAAAAGCAAAGAACAAGGTAGAACTCAGTAGCTAATAGGTCAATTGAAAGACTGGTAGAATATTGTATGTGAGCACTTAATATATGACTGGAATTTGTATAGAAGCAGTAGCAATGGAAAGAAGAAAATAGACTGGAGAATTATTTCAGTAGCAGAATTCGAAAGGATAGTCGATGACATGTAGAAATAAATGACCAAGAGGAAATGTTGAAGATGTTTGTGTGGTTTCTAAATTTGTTGACTAAGAAATTGGAGGTACAATTAATAGAGAGAGATCAACAAAGAAACAGGAGCAGAGTGGGGGAATGAGCTTGATTTGTGACACGTGGAGTTTGAAGTACTTGAACCACTCAGAGATGATGTGGGCCAGGGCTCAGAGATTTGGAAGACATCAATGTGCAGTTAATAACTGAAATTTCTGAAGTACATAAAACTGCCCAGTAATAAGTCGGAATGAGAGTATAAGAGAGTTAAGGACAGAAACTACAGAACATCTACATTTAACTCCTATTGAGTGCTGGTAGATGTTATGACAAATAATAACCTCTGATAGAATGAATCAGGAGAATGTATGCATTAAGTTAACATGACAAAAGAAACTGCTCAAGATATGTAAAGGCACAGAACTGCTTAAGTACCAATATTTAAAGTAGCAATTGATTATTTTTATAACATTTCTTTTTCTGCTTGGACAACATAAGATATATAACATGCTAATAAGAGAGATTTTATAAAAAGTATGGAAAGTGCATTTCATGAAAGACATTGATATTATTAAATTAAAAGAAAGAGAAGCAGGTGATAGTTGGGTTTCACTAAATGTAAAAACATATATACCATTATTTTTTTGGACCACTGATTAAATATTTTTTAAGTTTTCTGTAATTTGAGGTTAAGAATTATTCATGATAAATTAAAAGGGAAATTATATAAGATGGGAAATACCCAGAAATAAATAGAAATAAACAAGTTACATTTTAATTTTCTTTCAAAATCTCTATTTCGTGATTTTACTGCTAAATTTTGTAGAGTGGGTAGGAGAGTAAAGAATTAATACATGACTAGATAAAGAATTTACTTAGTAATTCAGAGAATGAGAATCTGGCTCATTATTTTAATTAATTCAGCACTATTTTAACAAAGTTTTATTGAGTGCTTACCATATGCCAGACACTATTTTAGGTGCTGTGATACACCAGTGAACAGAAGAGATAATAATTCATGTCTTTGTAAAGCTTATTGAGTACATAACTAACTGATTCATAGTTGATATTTACTAGAGTAAAGGAGGGAAAAAGCAGGGCCAATGGATAGGAAGTGTATTGGGTGAGCAGTGGTTGAAATTGTAAAAAGAATTTTCAGGAAAACCCTCACTGAGAAAATAACATTTAAGCCATGATGTCAACGAGAATAGGAAGAAAGGCATGTAGACATTAGAAAGAGTAGTGGTTCCAGGCAGAGACTATAGCAAATGCAAGCCAAGGGTAGCAGCTTGCTTGCTGTTTTGGACTGAACCAGAGAATCCAGGGTAAGAGAGTCAGGGCAGAGGTGAGCATCAGTGTTGGCCCGATCACGCAGAAATCTGCTGGCCTTTGTGGGGACTTTGCCCTTTCTTCTGAGTGAGATGCCAAAAGAGGTTTCTAAGCAATGTTGCAAAAATTCCAGTCTTGTTTCAGAATGGAGTAAGGAACCAGCACAGTTTCTATGGTTGGCTTTCTTATAGAATATACGTTTCTCATTTCTTGGTACATATATCTTGGTAGGCAGAATTCTAAAGATATCCTCCAAGATTCCCATCCCCTGGTTTCCCAATCCTAATCTAGGTACTACTCGGAAAAGACTTCGCAGAGGGATTTAGAGTTAGTATCAGCTGACTTTAAATAAAGAAATTATCTAGGATTATCTGGAGTGCCCAATGTAACAACATGCGGCCTTAAAAGCAAGGAAGGAATAAAGAAGAATCACAGGGAAAGATCAGACACGTTCAAAGCAAGAGAAGGATTCGACCTGCTCTTCTTGCTGGTTTTTAAGATGGAAAAGGGGATTCATGCAGGCACCCCTTAGAAGCTTAGAACAATCTCAGGCCAGTAGCCAGTTATAAAATGGAGACCTCGGTCCATACTTGAAACCACATGAAGTGAATTCGGCCAACAACCTGAATGAATTAGGAAGTGGCCTTCCTAATGGAACACAGAGTCTGGCACCTTGAATTCAACCTGTGAAACTTGGAAAACAGAACCAGCTTACCCTTGCTGTGTCCAGACTCCTGAGCTACACAGTACTGTGAGATAATAAATAGGTATCGTTTTAAGCTGCTAACTTTGTGATACTTTCTGATAGCAACAGAAAAGTAAAACACACGGTAAAGGTAAAATATCTAAACATTGTACTATTGCCTAAAATTTAATTAAGAGCAAAGTCTGTGCCTTATTCTTCTAAAAGAATTCTCTTTATTGTTCTGTATGTGAATGTACTAGTGCAGACATGACTCAGTATAAGAGAATGAACTAATGAAGTAGAGAAGGAATCATGTGTTGCTTCAGCGGGTAAAGAAATCTGGACGAGGCCCTGGCCAGTTGGTTCAGTGGTAGAGCATCGGCCTGGCGTGCAGAAGTCCCGGGTTTGATTCCCAGCCAGGGAACACAGGAGAAGCGCCCATCTGCTTCTCCACCCCTCCCTCTCTCCTTCCTCTCTGTCTCTCTCTTCCCCTCCTGCAGCTGGGGCTCCATTGGAGCAGGGTTGGCCCAGGCGCTGAGGATGGTATGGCCTCTGCCTCAGGTGCTAGAATGGCTCTGGTCGCAACAGAGCAACGCCCCAGATGGGCAGAGCATCGCCCCCTGGTGGGCGTGCCGGGTGGATCCCAGTTGGGTGCATACGGGAGTCTGCCTGACTGCCTCCCTGTTTCTAACTTCAGAAAATACAAAAAAAAAAAAAAAAGAAAAAAAATCAGGAGGATTTACTTGGAGGATCTTGCTTATTGTATCATTTTCTAAATAATTTATGTGAATTCAGAAAATTAAGAATTTATTAGAAAAAAATATATTGGGTACTGAAGACTAAATAAATAAATATGACATTTACAATATTCTTTTTTTATAACTATACATTAAAAATATCAGAAGTTTTTTTTAAACTCATTAAGACTAAGAAAGCAATGAAATATATATAACACTACCATAAAAATCATATTATCATAGGCAGTGGTTCTCAAACTTTTTGAAGTCGGGGCACATTTAAAATCCTACATAATTAATTGTAGGTGCACTATATACAAATTTCTGAGAAATATGTTATAATAATTAAGTCAAAGATTAAAGAAAAAATATAAAGTCCAAGCATGCTTGTATGGTAATTAAATGAAATAAATACAACAAAATTAAATTTATTCTGACATTAAAAAACATTTTTATGTTACATTTTTTTGAGTTATGCTTTTTAGAATTCATAAAAAAGAGGGGTTAAAAATAATAAAACAACAAAAAAGTTATCTTTATATATATATAATATATATATAATATATATATATATATATATATAGAGAGAGAGAGAGAGAGAGATACAGTCTTAGTAAGATATAGTAAATTCGGCAGGTCCCAGAGCAAATATGTTAAGTTTTTCATTCTTGTGTTTATGAGAAACATGAGCCTGATGTGTCCTAGCAATTTCTTCAATGTTTGGGCATATATTTGAAAGGCAAATTCTCATTTCCTCATCAATACATTGAAGAATTCTTTTTACTCTTAATTGTGTTGAGTGCAGAAAACCCCCACCATACATATCATCCTAACTTTACACCAAACAAAGGATAGAAGAAACTTGCCTCC
The DNA here is from genome assembly GCF_036850765.1 of Saccopteryx bilineata. Lineage (NCBI taxonomy): Eukaryota > Metazoa > Chordata > Mammalia > Chiroptera > Emballonuridae > Saccopteryx > Saccopteryx bilineata. The sequence goes on from NC_089494.1 coordinate 80,988,553, forward strand.
AGTCTTTCCAGGGAACATGGGGGGTAGTGTAAACAATCCAGCACAGCTTAACAGCCTTTTGCAACCTAATCAGGCAAATGAGGTAGGGGGTTGGGCAGATTGTCAGCTTATAGCCAATTCCCCACACCTCTGTCCCCCAAAAATGTAAACTCCAAAATCTCTGTTGGTTTTTTGGTCCCCAACAGGCATATACTTCTCTGGAATACCATAGGGCACACCTGGAAATGTTCTAGGGTGCACCAGTGCGCCCTGGCACACACTTTGAGAACCGCTGCCATAAGGAATCTCAAAGATCTGCAGGACATAGGGTGTAGAAGACAAACTCTATAGTTCTGCAAAACTGTTTCTAGGTTTACTCTCTTGTATTTTATCTTGCCATATTTACCATAAAATGAAAAGTAGTTTTGTTTCATGAGCTTTTTCTTAATTTCTTTTTTCTAACTTTTTAAAAATTTCATATTAACATAAGAGACAATTGGTCACAGGCTCCTAGTTTCCTTAAAATGTGAAATATTCTTATAGAACACAAGAACTTACATAACTCACATTGCTGGCTTCCATCTGAACGTCTTAGTGTTTCTCTTATGAGGAGATTGTTTTCTGGTGCATTGTGCACAGTTGTGTTAAGACCTAGTCATTGACGTCAAAACGCAGATTCTGCGTTTTCCTGTAAGACATCCTGGCCATTTTAAAGCCTGTCAGAAAAGATAGTAAAAGCTGCCCCCACAAGTTTTAGGCTTTAGTGAAGATGATGAAACACACTCAGAAATAAATAGCTTCATTCAAACTGCAGCTTGAAAACGCCAGATTGATCCACTGGTTGCAAAAGGGTTTTCAATAGCAGCTGACGGCAGCATCCTGTGGAGCTCAAAAGATGGTCTTGTCTTATTTGACAGTGGGCCTTTCAAATACAGCCGTCATTTAGAACATTTCAGAAAACACTTCTCCTTTTCTCTGTATATTTGACTTCATCCTTTTCTCTTTGCATTGAAAATTTTCCTGTAGAATAGATCAGAACATGGAAGGGAGTATTCAAAGCCCTATAGTCTATATGTATAAATTTTTATATATCCCAGTCATTTCTTACCTGAAGAAAGATACTAAAATAATATTTTTATCTTCTTCCCAGATTTCCCAAACCACCAAAGATTGTAGCTTTAAATTTTTTAAATATATTTATTTATTGGACATTTTGAATTTAATGCATACTGTATAGATTTAAAAACCTATGACTGCACATTTTCACTTAGGACCAGGTGTATTTTAGAAAGCAGATTTTATATGTTGCTATTATGACAGTGTTTTGTCCATGTTTTTATTCATTCCATTATAAATAATTGATAGGTTTCTATTGAATATCTGCTATCATGTACCAGATTCAGTACTTGGCACTGGGAATACATAGATTAATAAGATGCAGTCCCCACTTATGAAAACTTTATAATCTAATCAACCAATTTCACAAATACACATACATCGTGCACACCCACCAACTAATGAACTCATGCCAATTAAAAGTTAACTTCTACAATTAAGATGATTCAAGATTATCTCAGTTGGGGAATGGGGAGTTCCTCAATAAATTATGACCTGACCCTTTCACCTATTCTCAAATGGAATTTTATCATCTATTATTTATTAATTGATATTTGAGGCTGAACTAAATCAATATATTTTATGCTGTTTTCTTAAAGGCAAAATACTTCTTTTTTGCCTTTGTACTAAGAGGTTCATGATTGTTATCCTTAAACAATTTTGGTAAACAGTGTAAAAATTAGACACCATTTTTATCAGGGTTAAAATAGATGCCATTAGAGATAAGTGGGTCAAGCAGGGGATTTTAAAAAGTAACCCCGTGTCCCATAATGTCCAACAACTAGTGCCAAGACCATGTTTCATAATTGTGTGTAAAAAATACTTTATAAAGGTATCCTCTGTAAGTTGTTTAAGTTGTTATAATGGTGATTCAGAGAAGACATATTAAAGCAGGATGACATTAAATACAAACTTACTACACACTTGTCACTTCTCTTTAAGAATTTGAGGATTTCTCTTTTAAAATAGGCAGCACTAAATGAATAAATGAATGAATGGAAAGCAACAGCAGAGGCTCAGAGAAGAAAATAAGGATTCCCTCTTTAGACAATCTCACAGCTGAAAGCAGAGGAAACTGAACTATCAGTCTCCCGCTGAGAATAAGGTCTCTTGTTGCAGAGATGGTGTAAGGCAATGAATTCTGTCATGGTAATCCTTTTTCCTGAAAACTCTTAAAAATCAATAAAATGCTCCTCTTTCTCAGTGCCCAAGTTCCATAAGTATGGTGTTAAGAGGATTCAGGAAGTTGCATAATTATACCTTATTGTATTTTGCCATAACCAATAAAGTACTTTATTTCAATGAAATAGCAACTAGACCATATATGATTGTTAAGCTCAATATTAACTGTTCCTCAATAATGATGCAGAGATGTGATTAGCATTTTGAGACAAACAAGGTGTATTTAGGTAGCAGGGCATGACCCTGCTGTCACTAAATTATATGTATGATTAATGATCTTCTCCAGTTTAAAGTTTGAATCACAACAAAGATATTTTAGGTGAAAAATGGAAAAGGGATAGCAAAAGGTGGGAAACATGAACCCTAAGACTTGAATCACATACACCATTGTTCAATATTGAATTTGGTTCATAGTGCAATTGACCCTCAGGGTTGCTGTTTGAATTCCAACGCAGTAGTTTTCAACCCTAGCCACCCATTAAAGTCACCTGCAGTGCTTTTTAAAAACCCCACTGTTCAGGTCCCACCTCAGACTAATTAAATTCTCTGGAGGTGAGACCTGAGCACTATGAAGATTTCAAAGAATAAATGCCATAATACCCACATTTCAGAAATAAAATTGGAGTCAGGAAAAGAAAAAAGAACACAAAACCAGAGCTCTCTATTTAAATGTGCTATAATAAAAATTCTGGTTTGAGTTTTCTACATTACATTGATGATAAATATCATGTTTCGGTGACATACTAATTAGTCCTAAGCTAAACAGAAAATTTCTGTGTTAGTTTCTAAGTATTTGTGTCACCACTGGAAGCATCATCTTACTTATTCTATGAAATAGTTTTTCTTCTCACTATAATCAATCCATTATAATCACAACCAAATCTGAGAAGTCAAAACCTACAATATTATAGAAAACTATTTTAGAACTATCTGCAAAAAAGATTTTTGTGTGTGTAGACATCTTCATATATGTAAACTCAAGCCTACTATACTGGGTATCCCTTTTCAATAAGTCTGATTTAGGAGCCATTCTACTTATTAACTTAATAACAATAGGTTTGTTTTAAACATTAAAAAGACTTAATTATTGTATCTTACCATTACCAGGAAGGAGATATTTCAAGATGTGTCATAAATAAAACATAAAATAGGGTTACAGTCAGACCTTTATCAACTCTAAAAATTGAAAAGATTATGGTAAACCTCCAAATGCGAATCTAAGGAGACACAATATTAGGTCATTAAACAATAATTTTTGTATATAATGATATAAAGTAGCTTCTTCCAAATCCTCAGACTGTACCATTTTGGATAAGATCATTGAAGTGGGAATTTTCTGAAAATGTTGGTGTCTCTAATATATACATGTCAGCCATCCAATTGGCTATTCTTGCTACCACTCTGTAATTCATGTCCATGTATGTCCATGGAATATTAGTGCATGTGTATGTTTTGCACACTTCATATCTGGCACAGCTCATAGTTAATGGGAAGGCAAGAAAGGGGAAGATCAAAAAGGTTGACTAGAAAAAGAACAAGGAAAACAAGGAAGAAAAGAAAAAAGGAGTGATAGCAATGAAATAAAAAAGAATTTGCTCTTCTTTTTTTTTTACCCCTAATTCTTTAACTCATATCTACTATTCACTTGCCTTTTTTCATTTTCATTCTTCCCTTTATCCCCCCCTTTTGACAAATATTCCTAGCAACTTTCAGAGCCAGTAAATTGTCATTGTACTTACTAAAACAATTTTACAAGGATGGCAAACTAGATTCAAAAATAAATAATTTCTAGTCAAAATTTTGAGTAATCCTTTTTTACCTTGTCTAAATCGCCCCATTTTTAAGTCAATCTAATTGTTTTATCACCTACAGTTCAGCTAAAGTAATTGATTGATATACAGTTTTTTAATGTATTTACTTCATTATTTAAGAAAGTAATTTTTACCTCAGTAGTTCTACCTGGGTTTTTTTTAATATTTTTTTATTCATTTTTAGAGAGGAGAGAGAGAAAGGAGAGAGAGAAGGGGGGGAGGAGCTGGAAGCATCAACTCCCATATGTGCCTTGACTAGGCAAGCCCAGGGTTTCAAACCGGCAACCTCAGCATTTCCAGGTCGACATTTTATCCACTGTGCCACCACAGGTCAGGCAGTTCTACCTGTTAAACTTAGTATGTTGATCTTTTCAAATTAGATATTAGTGAATATTGTATGATATCAATATTTGTGAATCTGGTCAGTTGTGAAATTTTTTATTAGTTCTATTTAGACAGATAATCCTTTTTTTTTTCTAGGCTAATAAGCAGTTATTATGGCTTTGAGCTCCCTTACAAGTGAATTAGGTACTAACTTTAGTTGAGTCATTTCAGATAGAAAGGACTCAGTACAGAGATTCAAATTCCTCCATTCATATAAATGATTCCAGGTTCTATTAGTGTGTTCTTTATAAATAGTAGTCAGAAGAAAATAGAAAACTATTTTTATTTAATAATAATGTCTTGTGGTCATCACTCAGAAAAAAAGGGAAGTCTTCATTTAATTTAGTGAAACAAAAAAAGTAGTTAATTATATAATTAATTGCTATGTTACTAACCTGTTTTATGTAGCAGCAGAAGCATTTAATCTTGAATCCTCCATACCCTTGGAATATATTAGCATTGGAAATCATGGATTAAATTCTTGGGCATGTTGGAAAGGTAAATATAATGGTGATATGTGTTATATAAATATGTGCATAAGTATGTAGGTAGAAATAAGATTTGGAAAGGCTGGACTAGTACATTACCTTATCAGTTATGGTTTTGTTTTTTTTTAGATTTTTAACTTGCTGCCAAATTTTGTGCTTAGTTGGAGAGAGTTTCATATGATTTTTTGTATGTTTATTTATGGTGTTTTTTTTTTCACTAAAAATGCATCATTACCTTAGCAGCTGCCGCACCACATGGAGCAGCATGTGTGCTTTTTAAAAGAGATCCAGAGCACCTTCCCCCAGAACCCAGAGCCAATATGCTTCAGGAAGTCTGCAGCAGGCCTCACACTTCACCAGCAAGATAGTGTACGATTTAGATATTTTTGCATGATTTTTTTTCCAATAATAATTTTCTTTAGCATTTCTGCTTTCTTACGTATTCTATTTAAAAATACTATTTTTTAAAAGAAGGAAAAATATAAAAGTTAATGCATAACAAAAAACATCTTAAAATATATTTCCTCTTTTGCTTGAGGCCATTTTGGAAGGAGCTTGGGACTGCCTCTACTTAACAAAAATGTGAGAGAAAAAAATGCAGCTATGGGAAATGGTGTATGTTTTATGAATGAGCCGTTCCTTGTTTTGTATATTTGAAAGAAACTGAACCTTATTTCTTATTGTGTGTGTGTGTGTGTGTGTGTGTGTGTGTGTGTGTGTGTGTCAGCGAGAGAGAAAGAGAGAGAGAGAGAGAGAGAGAGAGAGAGAGAGAGAGAGAGAGGGAGGGGACAGGAGGCATTCCAAGTCTACCTAGACTTCTGTTTAGGCACTCAAGTTCCTGACCCCACCTTGATGCATCTCTTGAAAACCTCATTTAATACCCAGCCTGAACTCTATATATTGAATTATATGGCTCTTCTCTTTGGGCGTGTTTCGGATAACGTTTGGATAACGCATCTCCAAGGTAATACTCAGGTCAGGCATTGACAAACGAACAAGTGAATAATGCTAGCAAAGTAATCTGTAAATGTAACACAGTATGTTTTGTACAAATAATGCTGTGGCTTTTTATGAAAATAAATATTTAAATAAAATGTTAGAATTATTTTAAATCATGTAGACTTTACAGATAAATGAGATTTTGTCTCATCAAAACACATTAGTTCAAGATATGTCTTGAACCTTTATTAATTCCCCTGCCAAAATAACTGTTGAAGAATTTTAATTGTAGAGTACATTTATAATATCTATTTTTTAAAATAAGAAAGATACAATTTTGAGGAATGGTATCATAAAGAAAACATAACATATATCAAGATTCCTGAAACTGTTTACACCAGATTATCTATGAAAAAAATCAGGCATAAAAGTGTATTTGATTTGATTTAACAGGTAAATATTGACTATATGATATTCATTTTCATTTTCATTTATAATTCTATAGAGATGCAGAAAGTAAGATATTGAGAACTACAGCAGAGAGAAATACTCCTTAATGTGAAGTTGAGTCAGTTGGATCTACTCTTGACTGCCAAATTTGGGACCACTTCTGTGAGCCTTTGATCTGTCAGAGGTGCAGTGTGTAAAACAGATGACTTCAGGTGGCTCACATTCAATGGTTTCAGGGACTGGGCAAGTAATGTAAGTGAATGAAGGGCTGAGTGATATTGAAGACATTATGATAAATGACAATTGACACTTGGACCCCATGTCTGGGAGAGAGTAGGTGGTGGTGAGAGGAAACTGAAGAGTGTGTAACTGGTCAAAGAAGGGCCAAAGCCATCCAGCTCAGCTGTTTGTGGCATATGGGAAGGTGAGTCCAAATGTGGCACATTCACTTTTAAAGCAAATCTGGAAATCCAGGCTTGAACATCATATTTCAAGTCAATCATTGGTTTGAAACATCATATTTCAAACCAATCATCAATTCAAGTTTTGCTTTATTTTATGTTTGTTTGTTTTTTAAGTCATCTCTGCACATCTGTGGGGCATCTCTAATTCACAGGCTATCCGCACAGGTTAATAGCTTTTCGACTGGATTACTATCACAGAGGTGTTCTAAAATTCTATGGGTTTATAACACTGTGAATTTTAAAAAGAAAAAGGCTAATAGACTGCTACGGTTTAGTTGGAAAAATGTCTGAACTACGGGGGATTTGAGATCTGGATCAGTCATGTATAAGTAGAATGAGCCATCCTGCCACCATCTGTGCCCCTGCATTGTGTAGACATTTTCCCAAAAAAATGACCTTCTCACCTTTCATGAGAGCTCCACAGTGTTAAATAATTCACTTTGTTTCTATAGCAGACCACGCCAATCAGTGGCCAGTATGATATACTAGACTACCACCAGGCCTGACTTTTGTCCTTCCTGGCCCTTCACAAAGCTTGGCAAATTGAATCAGCCAAGTTCCAGTGAGGGTTGGTACTGGAGAAATAGGAATTGGCTCTCGTTTCTGTCTGTGATCCAAGAGGCAGCACTGTGAAGGGCAGCAAGGGCCAAAAAGCTGGTGGAGCTCTGAAGTAGGGGTGCCAAGCGAGAGCCAAAGATTGGTGACTTGGAAAGCTGGTGCAATACCTGGAGCTGAGCTACAGGCCATGGGGCAAGCTGGCTTAATTCTGCTGGATAAATACTCTGCCCAGAGCTGCTGTCATGATGCCAGGAGTTCTATGTCCTACCTCTTTTTTTATTGCATTTTAGTGATAATCTCGACTCTCAACAGTTAACATAACCTCCATATCAGCTCTCTAGCTCTTTCTTAACAAAAGCTTGTCTATGACACATGAAATTGAGGTAAGATTATCTTAGGGACATTCTAACCTACAATCCCTTGTTGGTACCTGAATTTTGTCTATGGACTCTAGTAGACCATCAAACTTTGGAGTCATTTAACTTAGGCCCTGATAAATTTACTTGCACTGAGTTACTCTTTAATATTAAAAATCTTCTGATCTCATTAAAGATAATATAGTCAGAAAAATGATTGTATTTTTGAGAAATGTTTTTTAATATTATTTTCATCTCTGAGAGTTCCTTTTTTACAGCTCCAGAAAATATTTCTGTTAAAGTTCAGTGAACTGCTCACTTTTTGCCCAGGCTATAAAGAAGCTCAAAGCCAAAGATAAACTTTGTGATAAAACAAAGCTTTTCCTTGAGTTTATACATTTGCATTCTGCTATTTTTCTTTGTCCTCTTTAGCTACTCAAATAGTATCTAGAAAAGGAGTAAGGATAAATAAATATAATAAACAAACTAAAATTTTAGCAGGTAGCTATTTTTTTTTCTCAAATGCAATGAAACTAGGTACTAACTGCCCTGAAGATACAACTGAAACAAAAACAAATTAACTGCTTTCTACATAGGAATACATAAGACCCCAACTAAGTTATCCAGAAGAAAAGATCCTTCCTTTCCAAATCTTCAGACACAAGTCATGTATGGCTTTTAATGCATTATTAATAGTGGCTACATTCACCATACTGGTTCTTCTGAGAAGTATTTTGATGCTGTTCCAATATGTTACCCATATCTTTCTACCCAAGTCTTCTGCCAAACTCCAGCTTCAATTATATCACCTTCATAGCAATTGTGAATTTACATTCTTTTTCATCTTCCCCTTAAGAAACAAGCTAAGATGGCTTGACCAGAATTTGACCTTTATTTCCACATGCCTTGGACCAAAACAAGAATTGTATATCCTGTAACAAGGAGAGAAGGGGGGTAAAGCTGTCTCCTTTGAATGTTGATAAGTTTCTATTATTCTACAGTATTCCAAAAGATAACAATCTGAAAACTATCCTTAACATTTGCCCATCAACACTTTCCAAACCAGTAACCCTGGCATGTTAAGTTTTGAGTTTGTTTTCTTATCTGTGAAATGGAGATAATATTTTTCTCGCTGAGTAGCTATGACTTTTAAATGAGCTGTTTTATGTGAAGTTAATTGGAAAGTCATTATTCAAGGGTGAATATCCTTTTGTTCATTTTTAGTGATGGAGCTAAAACTAGAGGGAATTGGTAAAATCCTGGACTTGTGTCCTGACTCTGACTCACTCTTGGACCTTAGTCAATTAACTTTCCCAAACCACAGGCTTCCCAATGGAAAATTAAACATCCTCTCTGCCTTAGCAGATTGTTGGGTATGCACATTAATTGAAAGTGCTCTTCAAATGAAAATCATTATTAAATCTCTGGGAGATTCTGATTCAAGAAACCATAATTATTTTTATTCAAATGATCTGTTTTTATCCATTTCCAATGTACAATATAGCATGCTATATTTGAATTAAATATAAAGACATCATCAACAAAAAGATAGACATTTTTAAAGTGAAGATTACTGTCCACTAAAAGAGGTTCTTATGAGAGCCTGATGGTTAATAACTATTAACCAAATATGCTTTTTAAAACAATATGTATGTCTTAGTATTGCAATGATTTCTACAGAATATATACATAAATGAAGTTGTTAAAATATTTAACAGTAGCCCTATCTCTAGAGTTACCACTGATGTTATAATGGGCTAGAACTATAACTTCCCCATATTTTTCCAAGTCCGTGACAAGCTGGTGAATTTTATGGTACTAAGTTGTATAAAAAGTTAGTAGTTGCTAACTAGTAGCCATCAATCCATCATTCAAACACATGTCCAGCCTTACTTGTTTTACTTACACTAACACACATCATCTGCTACCCTCTGCAGTCAGTATTACCACTGTTTTTCACCTTCCTAATAAAAGACTGAAAATTTTTAAAAAGATAATTCAGAGTATTGGACATTTATCTGTGCTAAACTTCCCTCAGACTCAATACTTACAGATGATTAAGTATTTGATCTTGATTTATCCATCAAAGGCTAAGAATTTGTCCCTAAATTTCCAAATCCCCTGCACAAATATCAATGATTCAACTTTGTATGTGTGTACAGCCATATATTAAATTTATATATAATATATGTTAAATACTCTTTTAATCCCAGAATAAAACATATCTTTGTTTTTAATGTGTAACTACCAAAAAGAAAAACAAAAGTTTAAAAAGCACAGCAAGAAGGCAATAAATAGTACATTTACAACAATAATTTATCAGGTTGAACTGAGACCAGAATCTTGGTATCCAGTTCCTTGATATTATTATTTATCACACAGATTGACCAAAAAATAGGAAGGGGCAGGCGAGGAAGGCAAGAAAAGTTCCTCTTGCAAGGACAGACAAAACCAGCCATTGATTGGATTGTATCTGATTGTTCACGCCCAGTGCACCTGTGCTGTTTCCCATCCCTTTCAAAATCTCCTTGGTCCTGAGGGTTGAACAGTGCTCATCTTGCGAACAATATCCAAATTGAGATTGGAAGAAGGACAAAAGCTAAATTTATCTTGGCTCTGTCTTCATTCCAAGCTCCCACTTTCCGTGACGCACAATTGTCATTTTTTGATGAAGAGAAAAAAAGCTATTTTTAATAATGAAACATGGATTATTCTTCTTTCCAATATCAGTACAACTGCATCCCACAGAAGTGTCACTTAAAGAACCATAATCAGGAAGACAGATGTCACTGTGTCCTCTCATCTGCGCTTATTTTTCACAAAGCTTTAGCAGTTAGGGTAGGAAATAGGAATGCAGGGAGAAGGCTCCAGCCTGAGTGGACATGACTAAATGTAGTGTTCCCCAAGAAATTATTTTAATTGCAAAAATGAAAAGTTTAAGTGGATTTGCTCTGAAGATTCTAAAATTGGATCATAGTCCTATCAGATAAGACCCCCAAAAAAACCTTCCAGTTAGGAAAAAAAAAAAAGTCCAAATAGTCATGGCAAATTTGCTGTCCTTTTTTTTGTTGTCCTTTTTTTTTTTTTTGGACTTGAAGGCATCAAATTACAATCCTGCCTTTAATCAAAGAAAACTAACAAAAGTTTCAGTAGTCCATAAATGTGTTTCTAAAATCACACTTGGAAAGTCTTTATATATGTGCATGGGGCTACATGACCCAATCTGAAAGCCTTAAAACTGCGTAAGCAAATAAGCAATAATAATTTTTTAGAGATATTTACTAGGATGTTTTTGTATCAGCCTCACATAAAGAAACAAGACAGTTAAAATTTATGACTGGGCCATCATCCAGTATCAGTATAGAAAGAATGACAGTTTGGGGTCAAGTATACTTGTGCAAATTGAGATCTTGATGCAATGTCCTGAAACTCAGTTCATTAAAATGTACTAATACCTAGGAGGATGTTTGGAATATCAAATGAAATCATATGTTAAGTGTCAGGCATACAAGTATTAAATAATAGTTTTCATTTTACTGTTATTCTTTTTATTGATGTTAGTAGCATTTTAAGAATTTAGTTCACCTTTGGAATGCTTTTGATATAGACCTTCTGCTCCAATGGACCTGATCTTTGAAAAAAAATAATTTCAAGAATAAGAAGCTGGATATGATGAGTAAAAAAATGTTTTTAAATTTCTGTGCATTGAAGAAATGTGCTAGATTATTTTAGTAAACATAATAATTAAAGTACCAAAGTCTATAATTTATTTCTAAAAAGACAGACTGGGAAGAGATAGAAATAGTCAATGATGTGTAAAAAGAAAATCTCCACTCTTGGTTACCTCTTATTCAGTCTATTTCATGCAGCCATGCTTGAGGTCACAAAAGGCCAACTGAAGGCTGGTGGTAAAATATGTTTCTGCTCCTCTGAGAAACTGTTAGCTCCATAGGGTGTGAATAGCCTCCCAAGTCGTCAGAGAACAGCTGAACACTTCTGAGTGTGTTCTCAACTTGGGCAAATGAGAGGGCCTGTACCCAGAGACCTCAGTGACGATACACCCAAAGGGAAAACGAGCTCTATCCTCCTGTCAAAGGAACTCTTTCTGTATCTGCCCTCATTTTTATTTTAGTAATCTTACAGAAACAGACCCTTGCATTTTATAGAGTCAGGTTTTTGACTAAACGTACAGTGTAATGCAGGAGGTTTACCATACTACTGCTACCATTTTGCAGATGAGGAATCTTAGACAGGGAGAGGTTAAATGACTGGACTGCTGAAGATTTGGGGCTTGAGCCCAGGTATACTGACAGTATAGGCTAGATTCTTAACCTCAGGCACTTTCCTCCTTTGGACAATGCAGTTGTAAACAGATGTTTAGTCTGAGAGGAAGAGCTATAAACAAAGGTGAGTCTAAACATGGCCGTGCTCATAAATGCTTTCCACAAACTGTATGTCAAATGAACATATGGCACAATGTGTAAATGTCAATGCTCATATTATCTATAGCATCTTCTCCAACCCTGAGATTACGCAGCTGTACTATCAAGCACAAAGTTCAGGTCAAACCATCTGATCATATTCTAGGATACATAATGGAATCAAACTCAAGGTAAGAATTTCTCCCTTTTTGGGTAAGAATGTGTGAATCCAAACACAAAGCGCGCACATGCGCACACACACACGCGCACACACACACACACAAACACGCTAAAACTCTGATGAAACAAAACACCAAATTATAAGCTCCTAAATCCAAAGATCCCAGTAAAAGATGCTTTCATCTTGATTATAAAAAGCTACAAAAAGTATTCTTAAATGAATTAAAAAGCCATAGATGGCTTTGAAGAAAAGATTGATGATTGACAAGATGATTTTCATAACTTTTTATTTTGCATTGCTGTAGACTGAATGCCGTGGTCCCCCCAAATTTATATGTTGAAGCCTGATCCTCAGTAGGATGGTATTTGGAGGTAGAACCTTTGAAAGGTGATTAAGTCATAAGGGTGTAGTGACCATGAATGGTTATGTGCCCTTATAGAAGAGACAGCAGAAACTCCCTTGTCCCCTCTCCATATGAGGACACAGCAAAAAGGTCATCTATGAACCAGGAAGCAGGGCCTCACCAGACACGGAATCTGTTGGTGCCTTGATTTTGGACTTCCCAGCCTCCAGAACTTTGAGACATACACTTTTGTTGTTCATAAGCCACCCAGTCATCATATTTTGTTGTGGAAGCCCAAGCTTATTGAGACATTATTTGATAATTTTATGATTCTGTGGAAAGCTTCCTAAAATTTATCTTAGTTTTCTTTAATTTTCTTTTGTGTTCGCATTAAAATAGAAAGGACGAACAGGACTCTCTTGAGGGTAACTCTTTTGCAATTGAAATGATTCCTGCTAAGCAAACCTAAGGGAAAAAGTCTAGTTTATTATTTTTTAGAAATAATTAAATCATAGTATAAATATTTAATCAATGACTCATTTTTTTCAAACATTTAAGAAAGGATTGAGTGACTCCATAAAATACAATATCAATTTGTATAAAATTGTTCATGATTTTTAGAATGATAGTAGCCAAATTAAGGAATCATCTTTAAGATTTTTCTTTATGCCTGACAAGGAGGTGGTGCAGTAGATAGAACGTTGTATTGGGATGCAGAGGACCCAGGTTTGAAACCATGAGGTCACCGGCTTGAGTGCCGGCTCACCTGGCTTGAGCATGGGCTCACCAGCTTGAGCATGGAATCATAGACATGACCCCATGGTTGCTGGCTTGAGACTAAAGGTTGCTTGTTTGAGACCAAAGGTCACTGGCTTGAGCAAGGAGTCACTCACTCTGTTTTAGCCCCCTGGTCAAAGTACATATGAGAAAGCACTTAATGAACAACGAAGGTGCTGCAACGAAGAATTGATGCTTCTCATCTCTCTTCCTTCCTGTCTGTCTGTCCCTCTCCCTGTCTCTGCCAAAAAAAAAAAAAAAAAAAAAAGAAAGATTTTTATTTATCATATAAAGAATGACAATGATGAGGTGAAGGAATTTATATTGTTTTGAAGTTAGAAATGGCTTTCTTTTCAAATACATTTCTTTGATAAGAACCATGATGCATATGGGAAAAGCCAGAGATCTGGTTCTGTAAACAAGCAGTCAGGACATCTACAGGAGCAGCCATTGCTTAACACAGTATCCAGTGGCTAGTTTAAAAGGTTAACATCCTTTTAAACAGACTAGTTAACAATTTAGTAGAAAGAAAAAGAAAATCAATTTACTGATGAAATCAATCTTAGATTCAAGAAATAATTCAATGCTGTGTATTAAGAGGAAACTGTATCCGTGATTTTAAAATATTTAGCTAACAGATTGTTTATCTTCAACCACCGAGCTGTATCTGCTGTTTAGCTCATGGAACTAAAAATATTCACTTATTTGGCACATTCTTCTGGTGAAATTATTGGCAGAACTTTCAAATTAGGTAAAAATCTTATGTTTCAGAATGTAAAGGTGGTTCATAGTGGGGGAGGATTGGGTCCATATTTTTTGTTATGTGTTTCTTTATTACAGGAAGTTTATAAGGAAGCAGGCAAAGGTAAAGTATAAGTATTGAGAATAGAAGACTAATAACTGTCAGGTTAATGAAACATCTGACAAACCTGTGTATAACATTTTTTTTCATTTTAAGAAGTTCAAACCAAGAACTCTCTCACCCTTTACATAGTTTTTTAAGTTAGCCCTTTAATTATTTGGCAATCATATGAATCAAGAAGATAAAAATTATAGAAAGGCATTATTTTATTTCAGTGGCTTTTTTATCTTCAGAGCAAATGGGAGCCCACACATATATAATGAGTAAACTAGTTTCCAAGCCTACTTTCTTCAGAAGGACAAATTCTAGCTGCCACCTAAGCAGCCTCTGAGTTCGCAGGAACAAGCCACAGATAATTAGCACCCAGATGGTGAGAGATAGAAAGAGCACCCTGATGTAAGACAACTTCCCTATGTGAACAACTTCTAGAACTTCTTCACACCACTGAATTCCATGAGAACCTTTGCGTGCCTCACAGCTTATAGAGTATGCCTAGCAAACCTGGAAGATGTATTTGATGTTTTGTTGTTACCTAATACAACCAACTCCGTGTACTTCAATTTCTACTTTGAGATGATCCATCTTCTCCCTGTATCCATGCTGATACTGGTTAATGTGATCCTCATAGGATATATATAATCTGTGGTAGATATATGTTAAGTTTATTGTTCCCACAACTTCATGGTATTTCATTTACAAAGCACTCACCCATAAAAAGAGTGTGGTTATCCCTTTTGCCCCTCCCTAAAAACTCTTTGTCCCTGACATGGAACTATTGTGGAAAAGCTTGGCTTTCTCAGTAATATGTATAGTTAGTAGAAAAAGAGAAGACATTGTGAAAAATAGAAATAGTGTTAGAGACCTGACCTAATTATAGTTAAACTGGTTCCTTTGCTACAGAATTTCTCAAAGCCTTTAACAATTTATGCTTAAAATTATTGTAAGAGTAGGTCTCAGGAGAGGACCCCTTCATAGAGAGTTGATGTGTCCACCTAATAGTTCCCCGCTAAAAAGTATATACTTTACATTGTCATATTGCTGAAGATACACGACTGACCCCTGCCCTCCATTATGGTTTCATTAAAACACAAATATCCTCCTTTTTAAAACTCAAGTATTTTGGGAAGGTAAGGGAATTGATTAGTAATATTTTATACTTTAATGTGATTTAGAATGAGAAGGTTGCTTTCCCCTAACATCTAGTTATGCTAAATTACACTGGTATCAATTTGGAAGGAAAGAAAACATGTGATTTTAGAGCAATTAGATTGGTACATTTCTGAGTATAGGGGTGTTACTGGACAGCAGAGCTGGCCCTTTCGGTCTGCTGGGGGCCAGCCAGTAATGTGATGATGGTTCTGGACTTTATGTAGGAAAAATTTCTCAACGTGATCCTAGGTGATTTTGAGAAAACATTTATTAAATCTGGAGACAATAAAACAGAGAAGAACTGAGGTAGAAGAAACATCACAAGAACCCAGGTGGGGTTTCCCTGTCTCTCAAAAGGGGTCTTGGAGACAAGTTCAGGAGGGCAGGCCACGTTGAGCTTTGGTGGTTTACTGCTCCCTTGGTTGCAAATCTTGTAAAAACTCTTAAAATTTAGAAAATACAAGCCTGAGGGGGCAGAGGGGGGAGGGGACAGGGAAGGAAAAGCTGCAGGGAACTCCCAGGAGGGAAAGCAGGAAAGCCACTGGGTCCTTTGTTTTGAGGGTTTTTAAAGGTTGGATTTTAAGGGTGGTTTTGGGAGAGAATTCCAATGGAATGTTCATATTAGTTAGGCCCCAGGACAGGGATCCTTAGACATTGTAGCTAGTCTTGGCCTCAAACACCAAGAGCTTGGTGCTAAAATGCACACTGAAGCCTAGATGTTATCTCTAAGAAGGTGACGTTCTGCATCTAGCTGTAAATTGTTCAGTATGTTCGACTATTTGCCTCAGTTTCCCCATTCTACTTGCAGGGGAATTTCCCTAGCTTCTTACTCTCCTGCCTCAGGGAGTAGCAGGGTGAAATAGATGACTAGAGATGTGAGGAGAACTATGTGTGTGGATTAGTTTGGGCTGGGTTGGATTAAGTTGGGTTGGAGTTCCTGGGAGAAGTGATAATAAAAGCAGTATAAAACCTAATATTGCCCATTTTACAAATAGGTATATATTTCCACAAATACGTCTATGTTTCTCCCACGCAAGAAACATTCATACTCTCAAAATATTAGATAATTAAATTTTGGACCCCTGCATTCAAAGTTCAGTTTTGTTGGGGTTAAATGTTTTTATAACAAAGATTTTTCCAAGTTTTTTTTAAATTCTTTTTTTATTATTATTCATTTTAGAGAGAGGAGACAGAGAGAGAGAAAGGGGGAGAAGCAGAAAGCATCAACTCCCATATGTGTCTTGACTAGGCAAGCCTGGCGTTTAGAACCAGCAACCTCAGCATTCCAAGTCAATGCCTTTCCCATTGCGCTACCACAGGTCAGTTGATTTTTCCAAGTTTTAAAACATGAACTTACAGGTGTTCTTTTAAAATATAACCTATTGTAATAAATAGGCTACTTAGAGTTTTTTTTCACTCAGAGTCATTTTTCCTAAACTCTATTAACAAAGCTATCTTTCTAAGTGTGGGAATGTAATTACTAGTCATACAAATATGTGTATTTTGGAAGTTTTATATTATCACTTTTCATTTGGAGAGCTTAAGCTATTGCCAAAGTTCAAATGACATGCAGCTCCAGAAATTTTAGTATGTGGTCTAAAGAGAGATGAGTATTTAATGATACTCTGGCTTCACTAAAAACAAACTAAATTAAAAACTTTATTATAGAAAGTTATGTTGATAATCAGAGCTGGTTCTCATAAGGGGCAGCCCTATCCTCCAAAAGAGTAAAACACATGTTCATTGATAGAAAGACTATATTAACTCTATTTTCTTTTCTTTTCTCTCTCTCTCTTTCTTTCTTTCTTTCTTTCTTTCTTTCTTTCTTTCTTTCTTTCTTCCTTTCTTTCTTTCTTTCATTATATTCTTAATGACCTAGCATCTGGGACCTTGTAGACTAGGGAAAGACTGCCTGCCCTTTCCATGGCTAATTATTAGTAGAGTTAGCAAAAATAAAAAAAATTTAAAAAATCCCCTACAAGCACAACTTTTATGTACAAACCAACAAATTCAGAGCCCATATACTCTCAGACTCTTCTCCTGAGTTATTACAATCCAGCTCAGTCTTCTTCCATCCTAATCATCTCAGGACCAGGTACCAGACAGTTCATGAGAGCCTCTCTGCCCCAGAGCCTACTGAAATTATTCCAGCCAGGCCTCACTTGTTCCTTCCCCTGGAAAACATAATAAAGACCCATGCCCATGCTCTTCTCCTACTCCCTCTGCCTCCTGACCTGCCCTGGTGCCTCTCCATGTAGCTCTGCATGGCATAGTATACTCTCTCTTGAGACCTGCAAAAAACTATCTTTTCAATGGCAGTTGTCTCCTGAACGGTTGGTCTCATCATATCTGAATAATAATAAAACCTGAATTTTAAAACAAAAACTTTAAATTCATTACAATGGGTGAACACATGAAGTTGTTTAATTTCCAATTCAGAATACCTAAAAATAACAGAGTGAAGTCCATATCTATAGATGATGGTTGAATTATCCCCTTTGTGAAAGTGACTCTTGTTGTACTAAAAGATTAAAAAGTATAAAAACTTGGATCCTCTACCAATTCGACTCTTAGTATATCTCAGGTCTCAGTTCTAAGGTCCTTATTTGTGAAGTGAGAAATGTGAACTAGATAATCTCTATAAATCCTCCTAGGTAGTTAATATAATCTCCCAGTGTTTCTATTAATATACTTTTATTAACAAAATCCCCTTAGTTAGTATAACTTAACTAAACATCATGGTAATATTATTTCATCTATTGCCAATTTAGCCACCAGACATGAGTTCCCTATGGCTGATAATTGTTTTATTAATTTTTCTGTTCCTAGTGTCCATCATGGTGTGTATCCAAAAGTAGTAACTCAACCACCACCACAAAAAGTGCAATAATTGACTGAATTTAAGTGTAGTAAGCTTCATATTGAGTGGGAATAGATAAACAGAAAAGCAGAAAAAAAGAAAATCAGTATTTTAAATATAAGCTTGAATAAGAAAACTCTACATTGAGAGATTTAGTACAGACATTTCCTGCTAATAAATAAATTGAATATTGGAAAAACTAAAGAATCAGTCACTAGAAATATATTCCCAATAACTAGAAGAAATCAAATAAAAGCTTTTTAGGAAATTTTATTTCAAATTTCTTTAGTTTTTTTTTTAATGACTGATTATTGGTTTTAAGTATTATTTCAGAGATAGATTTAAATTTTATTTTATCCACTAAAAAGCAACAATGGACATTTTTAATTTTATAGAAAAATGAAAAAAAATTAATCTTCAGCCATGCCAAAAAGGCAAACAAAAAGAGCAGCTTTTAATTAAATCTAAAAGCTAGAAATCTTGGTACATTTTTTCATTTCCATCTTCATTCCTCTCCCAGCCAGTACTTAATGTTGCATTGTAACTGCTCCTCATCTGATTTACATTTCCCTTTCTTAAGAAAGAAGAATATTGAAAGTCACAATAGTATACATTTTAGAAGAAAATTTTAATTACTAATTCATAAGGAGTAATATTCATATGCCATGTTGCATGATCTAAATTAAAACACTAAGTTCAATTTGCTCTGGGAGAATGTTAATACCAGGCAATATAGGTAAAGGGATATGTGGATGTTTTCTGTGTCCTGTGAGAGAAAATTCTGAGCTTCAACACATGAGTACATTTCAGCATCTGAGTTAAGGGACCCTTTGTGATCCTTATTTTGGAAGGACTTGTATTCTAGAATTGAGATATAAATAATAATTGAATTCATTCTTAGATTGTTCCTGATTCCTGACACCAAAGGAGGTCTGGAGAATACTTCAAACTTCTTTTTCCTGGAGAGATTCTGTCACTGGTTTATCATTAGGAATTTAAGCACATGAGCTAAAAGGGGACTAGACAAATCAATAGGTTAAAAGTGAGTCTGGATTATGTTGGGATCTTCACTTTGTGTAATTGCTTTGATATCTGAGTCTTCTAGTCACTAAGCTCCACTTAGCAGTTTTAGTAAGGACAGAATTTATTGAAACAAGAAGAGATCCAGGACCAGCCCAGCTTTATCAGTACACCATGAAAATTAGATATTCTCTGATGAGTATTCCTAAGAAATATGCCTCAAACTTGTATAGAATTAAAACCCACAAAAACATCTTTAAGAATACTATAACTGTTTCTATATAAGCAAAGCAGAGAATTGAGAATTTCATTCAAGTGGGTTATATTTAAATAACATAAAAATATATACTATAAGGCTAAATGAGAGAAATGTGGCAAGAGCAATTCTATAAAAGAGGCAATTTCACCAATTACGATTATGTTGTCAGCATGATGATTTCTGATGATCAGATAGTATAAATGCATTATCTTTTACATGGCTTAACCCTCTTATTGTCTTACCCAAAATAAATTTTCAGTATATACTTTTAAATTGATGCGTTTATTATTCTAATTCAATATAGAAAAAGCTGTGTGTATAATATACCAATAGGCTAAACAAACCAAAAAAATCATATTGTCTATTCAATACATACTAAAAATTCCTTTCAAAAATATACATTCCTTATTTTGTTTAAATGAAACTACAGATGGAATAATTTTCCTATAATATAACTTAAAATATCTGTTTTAAAGCAAAAATTGTCATATTTAATGGAAGTTTTCTACAAATATTTTTCCCTTAAATTTTTTAACATAATTTTTTTTAGATTTTATTTATTCATTTTAGAGAGAGGAGAGAGAGAGAAAAAGCGAGAGAGAGAGAAGGAGGGAGGAGCAGGAAGCATCAACTCCCATATGTGCCTTGACAGGCAGCCCGGGGTTTTGAAACTGTGACCTAAGCATTCCAAGTCAACTCTTTATCCACTGCACCACCACAGGTCAGGCATTTTGCCCTTAAATAAAAGTTTCTTAAACTGAAATGGCTTGGAGTGATTAAAAAAAAAAAAGTCCATATTTAAAGTAACAAACCCATTTTCTACTTCATCCCATGCAATAATGCTTCACCTCATTCCCCATCCAAAGTTTCCATCCCCCTTCTTTCTGTGTGTATGAAACGTGCACTTCTGACTTCAGTGACTGAGAAGATCTACCTGCCTGGTGGTTGCATCCACTGTGAACCAGACAGTCAGATGTGGATCAGCCTCATCTTACCACTGGTCCTCCTGGGGTTGCACCCACAAGCAGAGGCGGATTAAGGTCGGTTGAGGCCCCAGACGCAAAAAAAAAAAAAAATATTAGGGCCCTTAAAAAAAGAGAGAGAGAGAGAGACCGGGGAAATAAAAATACATGTTAACCATATTTTTAAATAAATAAAAAATATTATGTACTATTGATGTTAAAATTGCACATATGAAACCAAACTTGGTCTCATTAGAAAACAGTGTAAAGTTGGGGTTTTGCGGGGCCCTTCAGAAGTTGGGGCCCAGGGTGCACCCCAGTACGCCTGCCGTTAAATCTGCCTCTGCCCACAAGTCACTCTCAGTAGACTGCTAGGGGCACTATTGCCCATGACAGTTCATGACGATGCCAGATTCACCATCACTGACCAGTGCTGGCTTACCACTTCCAAAGCTGGTACTGCTACTGTGTCAGGTCACAGAGCCCCAGCACCGTGCAGACAGAAGTGAGAACCTCTCCCTGCGAACGGCACCATTGCATTATTTGTACTGACTTGTACAATCAGCAGAGCATAGATCTGTGAGCAAACTATTTTTACTAGTGATCTAGTAAATTTACTTTGTAGGATTAATGAAAAATGCAAATAAAATCAAGTTACAATAATATTGTGTTCACTTTTTCTTTTTAACAGTCACCTCACTCTTATCATTTTAGGTTATGATCATATAAAACCTTCGAACTTTTACAAATGGTTATGAAGTCTTGCATTACTACAAATCATATTTGTTTTGTAATCTACCAGCAAAATGTTTATACTTATCTCTCATGATCAACTAAGTAAATGTTTGTGTATCCCAAAATTCATATGTGCATACTCTAACTCTTAATGTAATCATGTTTGGAGGTGGAGGCATTTGAGAGGCATTGGAATTTAGATAAAGCCATGACTATGAGATCCTCGTAATGAAATTACTGCCCTTTTAAGAACAGAAAGAGACATCCAAGCTCTCTCTCCTCCATGTAGGAATGCAGCAAGAAGGTAGCCGACTGCAAGCCAGGAACACAAAGAACCCTCGCCAAGGACTGACTCTGACAGCACCCTGTTCTCAGAGTATCCTACCTCCAGAATTGTAAGATATAAAATGTTTGTTGTTTAAGCCACCCAGTTTATGTTATCTTGTTATAGCAGCCTAATACATCGCTAAAAATAATCATCTTATTGGTTTGGATCTATTATTTTCATCTGATGATGTTGTTTTATTTGATTCTGATGTCTTTTCCTAGCTGCATTCTAAGCACACCTTTGTAAGCCCATTTTCAATATTTTCATCAGGCTTTTAATGAAAGGACAGCGAGTTATGAAGAATCCCCTTTAGTTTGTAAATAACCCGGGCTCCATAGTCTTTTAATGCACACTACCTTTGACACATTACATTGATGTCGGCATTTTGTCATCTAAAAGAGTAATTTCCAGATTGTTTTAGAAATAAAACTTTATTCAAGTAAAATAGGCTTTAAAATAATGAAACAGAAAAAGAAAAACCAAACACATGACTCTGGTTCAGGAGCGTGCTGAAATGAGGAACCCAGGACCTGCTGGCTTTGCTTTCCTGTAGAAACAGCTTTTCAGAGGCTTCTGAGCTATCTCCATGGGCACCCAGAGCTTTGTAGCTTGCACCAAAAAAAAAACAAAAACAAAAAAAACCAACCAAACAAAAAACGCTGCACAGAAACATTATTAGGTACTTTGTCTAATACCTCACTAAATCAGGCATTGATGGAAGCCACCCAAGTACCCATCCATAGACGAACGGGTTAAAGTGTTGCAGTACATATATACAATGGAATATTTATTACTCTGCAATAAAGCAGAATAAAATCTTACCACTTGTGACAAAACAGATCGACCTAGAGTGTATTATGCTAAGGGAAATAAGTCAAACAGAAAAAGACAAATACTGTATGATTTTATTGATATGTAGAATCTGAGGAACAAAATAAATAAACAAACAAAACAGAAGCAGAGTCAGACACAGAGCAGACTGGTGGCTGCCAGAGGGGAGGGGGTTGGAGGCTAGGTGAAAGGTGAAGGGACTCAGAAGTACTAATCTGTAGTTACAAAACAGTCACAAGGATGTGGAGTAAAGCACAAAATATATAGTCAATAACTTTTTTTTTTTTTTTTTTTTTTTTTTACAGAGACAGAGAAAGAGAAAGAGTCAGAGAGAGGGATAGACAGACAGGAATGGAAAGAGATGAGAAGCCTCAATTATTAGTTTTTTGTTGCAACATCTTAGTTGTTCATTGATTGCTCTCTCATATGTGCCTTAACTGTGGGGCTACAGCAGACTGAGTGACCCCTTGCTCAAGCCAGTGACCTTGGGTCCAAGCTGGTGAGCTTTGCTCAAACCAGAAGAACCCACGCTCAAGCTGGTGACCTCGGAGTCTCAAACCTGGGTCCTCCGCATCCCAGTCTGATGCTCTATCCACTGTGCCACCACCCAGTCAGGCAGTCAATAACATTTTAATAACTATATGTATGGTACCATGTGGGTACCTGAAATAGCAGGGGGAACACTGTGTAAAGTACATGACTGTCTGGTCACTATGCTGAACATCTGACAGTAATACAAAATAATGTTGAATATAAACTGTGATTGAAAAATAAAATCAAGGCTTTGACCTTCTATTGATTTACCCATATAATAATCACACACACACACACACATTCTCATGATTTTGCCTCAGTAAACCCATGCCAATTTCAAGTAGTCATCGCTTTTTTTTGTAAGTGCTCACAAAATATTTTTTTCCACAGTATATGAAGGAAGAGTGTCAGGTTTCTTGTTCTATAGTTTCCAGAGTCCATATTTTTTCTGCATTTTAAAAAATAGTATCTCCAGTCTCTGACACCTGTTTTGTTCTCCTGTAACACCTATAACATCTGTAAGTTCTTAGTGAATTCTGGTGTATAATTAGCTTATCCAGGGCAATGGTTCTCAAAGATGACTATATATTAGAATCCCCTGGAGAGGTCTCTCTTTCTTTCTCTTTCTTTCTTTCTTTCTTTCTTTCTTTCTTTCTTTCTTTCTTTCTTTCTTTCTTTCTTTCTCTCTCTCTCTCTCTCTCTCTCTTTCTCTTTCTTTCTTTCTTTCTTTCTTTCTTTCTTTCTTTCTTTCTTCTCTGTACCTAGGTCCTCACCTCATACCAATTAAATCAGAATCTTGGCAAGTATTTTTAAAAGCTACTCTGGTGATTTTAATATGCAGGGTGAAGGACCAGTGATCTGGGCCTGGCTTAAATTCATTTCAAACACTTGCATGTTCCTTTACCACCCACTCTCTTTCCACAAACTCAATCCCTCTGTTCTCCATTTTTCTCCTGCTCAATAATTGAGAAAATAAAGGTAGAATCTGAGTTAAAAGGTTTCACTTCCTTTTCATCCTTTGTTAACCTACAATTAAGTAATAGCCTATGCTTTCCTGGTCCTTGGTTGCAAACATAACTTAAAACTCTCTTTTAATTGTTAGCCTCTTTCTCAAATCTCTGCTAAATCAAACAATTCTGATAGACTTTTTTTTTAATCACATGACTTTTTTTTTTTTTCACATTTTTCCGAAGCTGGAAACGGGGAGGCAGTCAGACAGACTCCCGCATGCGCCCAACCGGGATCCACCTGGCATGCCCACCAGGGGGCGATGCTCTGCCCCTCAGGGGCTATGCTCTGCTGCATCCAGAGCCATCCTAGCACCTGAGGCAGAGGCCACAGAGCCATCCTCAGCACCTGGGCCAACTTTGCTCCAATGGAGCCTTGGCTGTGGGAGGGGAAGAGACAGAGAGGAAGGAGAGGGGGAGGGGTGGAGAAGCAGATGGGCGCTTCTCCTGTGTGCCCTGGCCGGGAATCGAACCCGGGACTTCCGCATGCCAGGCCAACACTCTACCACTGAGCCAACCAGCCAGGGCTATCACATAACTTTTTTATCTTTTAATTTCACCCAGTTGCTTTTTGGCTTGCTTCTACCTCTGGTTTTATAGATTTCATAGTTAGCAAGAAAACTTTTTTCCTACATTCCAGTCATTGTTCAAGCGAGTTCCAGTAACATCCATGGCATGAATTCTCCTCCCTGGGTTATAAATTTAAGTTTGCTCTGTGTCTGTCCTCTAGCATCAGCCTATCAAGGTCCTACTCCACAAGCATGATTTCTAATTATATCACTGCATTTTCTCTTTCAGAATACTAGGTACCAGTAATGCTGTGGGAAAATTCTAAGTGATGGTTTGGAATTTATAAAGTCCCTTCAGATATGTGATTTTCTCTGTATTTTGTTCAAGCAGTTCCATCTGGATAATATTCTTTTTTTAAAAAAAAAAAAAACTAGATCTAAAGGATATTTGGTATTCTTTTCTTACATTTTTAAACTTTCATACAGTTGACATACACTGTTATATTAGTTTCGGGTGTACCACATAGTGATATAACTTATGAAGTGATCACTTCAATAAGTTTTATTCCCATCTGACGCCATACATAGTTATTTCAATATTATGGACTATATTTCCTATGCAATACATCCCTGTGACTATCTTTATAACTGCCAATTTGTACTTTTAAAAATTTTATTTAGATAATTAAATTTAACAGGGTGACATTGATCACTTGAGTATATAGGTTTCAGGTAAACGTTTCTGTAGTATTTGAACTGTTGATTATGTTGTATACCCATCACCCAAAGTCAATTCATTTTCCGTCACTGTATACCTGTCCCTCTTTACTCCCTTCTCCCCACCTCCTCCCCCACGTCTCCTTCTCCCTGATAACCACTTCACTTTTATCTATGTCCATGGCATCTGAGCGATATTCTATTTCCCCTGGGATTTCATGTTAAATCCTTTTTTTTTTTATTCAATTATGCACACCATTCTGAAAAAAACCCTATACTTTCAAAGGAGGCTATTAGTTTGGAAAATTTAGGCTTCAATCTAGAAAACGTTCTCCTCTCCTTGACATCTTGATAGCAAGCTACTCACACAGCACGTCTGCTTTGCTCTTTAAAACTATGACCTTCGAATGAAAGAACACATGGCCCAAGCCCTCCATGCTCAGCAATGTAAAAAGACTGAAAAAACCTTAGGTCCTTTTGAAAAAATCCTTTAACTCATGTACCCTACTTTCTAATTTTTCTCAAACTTCCCATTCTCAACTTTGAGATTCCAATTTTGATCCATGTTTACATTCTCAAAATTGTTTCATACTGATTGTTGTCCCCAAATCCTCCTTTTTTTCCTGTAAAATCCAGAAAGCACAGAACAATACCCTTGGTGTGCAAATTCCCGGGGCCCAGAAGAACATCTCCGGTTTCTCTAGCCAATCGCACCCCTCCCTCCTCCGTGTACACAGGGACTGCTGAGGCCTTCATCACGTGGTTGCATCGAGCCTTTGGGGATATTTATTAAATATACCTGTACAGACTCCGCATCTTGACTTTTAAGAACTGCTATTCTCAGAGTTAACAATTAGCACTAATGAGTACCTGTAGTATGGTAACAGAGCAGTGCTCAAAGTTTAAGAGGTCAAGGTTTTGAGTTCCACCACTCCTGCTAAATTGGATTACCTTGAGAAAACCACTTTCGGTCCATGTATCTGTGAAACGGGGAGGAGGAGAGTTTGAACTAGGCTGGGTTTTCCAGTCTTTTTTTTTTTTTTTTTTTTTAATCTGCAAAATTCTGCATGAAATCTTGTTGAAAATCTTGAAGTATAGAAGAGAAAATCAGAGGAACTGAGGTTGCAGTAGAGGTGAGCCTCAAGGTCACAGGCGCTCCATCCCACCCGACCCACCACTGCTCAGCACCATCAAAAACTCCTCCAGCCCCCTCAGAATGGTCTGAAAACAAGTCAGGCATCCTCAAAATAGTGTATGCCGGAGACACCCAGGAACTTGCTAAAGTAGAAAACGATGGTGCAGTTCCCCTCACCAAAGTGAAAAGCCAAGGAATTTGTCATCTATCATTTTCATTGAGGATTAGATTAGAGATTCGGAATGGTACAATGATGACATCCTGAGAAACCCCCACCTGAGCGCTCTGAAGTCCCTTCAATACCTGCAGGAAGAAGTCAAGAGCGTACAGTGCATGTCCTGATTCTCCACTTAGTACCTGCTCTGTGGAGCCCTGGGCCACTTATCTAACTCTTTTTGTTCTCTTCTATAAAATGAGGATATTCAGAATGATACCCCCCTCAAAGAATTGTCGCCAGGACTGTGATCTAATTTATGTCAATACTTAGACAATGCCTGGAAGAAGTTTAGAACTCAGCAAATATCGGTGCTTATTGTTTATTAAGCAAAGCACAAGACAACTGCCCCCCACACACTGAAATTCAGTATGACCAACATTACACATGTCTTTCAAACCACCTCCCTTCCTCCTACATTCTCTGGCTTGCTTCTGCACCACTGGTTGCCTCTTGACCTTTTCTTTTGTGATCCTTAGTTTTTCCATCTGTAAGATAGGACCAGCTCTACCTGATTCAATACCAGACAGGACTGTCAATACGGAAAAAGAAGTCTGAATGTGGCTTGCAGACCTTTAAAAGAAAGATGCTTTGTCATAACCCTGCAACATTATTTTGATATTTAGTATGTTAATAAAATTTTCATCAGCATGTTGGAAGGCCAGCTTATTTACATACACTATTAGTGAAACAAGTTGTGGAAAATGGTGGGCAGTGGCAAAACACAGGCCATTTCCCTGAGTGGAAAAAGGACCATAAGTCACAAGAGACAGACTGAGATGTGAAGGTCACTCACTTATTCACGGGAATAAATTATATTAAACCATCAAGTAAGTTTCTTCAGCCAGTCATAAAGAAGAATACAGCAAAGTAATTTACTCGCAAATGATGGTTATAAACCACTCACACTCTAACAAATCAAGTTATATCACACACCCCACCTCGTCATGCTCACAGTACTGAAGCTGGTGGTGGGAGCAGAGACTCGGCCACAGAGTTGCTTCTCAGGTCATAGGAAAGACTGAGCCCATTCACGCTGAAGATCAACACAAAGCAGTTAAATTGTCTTGAGGCTGAAACCACTCCACTTTGATTCCCTTTGAATATCAAGAATCACACCCTGAAGCTGAGCATGCAGAGAGGTAGCTGGAAGGCCCTCGCACAGGCTTCGCGGGTGGCCCTGACATCTGATGCCCTACTCAGTAGTCCATCTTGGCTGCACTAACCTGCGTGGAAATGCAGACTTGGGCACATGTAAGCATCTTCCCTTTGGGAAGTCAAAGGGAGAACCAAGTCCTGGCATGCAAACGCCAACAAGAAATAAAGAATCATGAACAAATTAGGATAAAGTTTTTCATCATTTATTCTCCGATTGAAATCATGCAATCCTGGAAATTTAAAAGCCTTAGAGCAGGGGTCAGGAACCTATGGCCTGTGAGCCAGATGTGGCTCTTTTGATGGCTGCATTTGGCTCACAGACAAATCTTTAATAAAAAAAATAATAACATTAAAAATATAAAACATTCTCATGTATTACAATCCATTCATTTTCTATTGCTCATGTTCATGGTTGTGGGTGGCTGGAGCCAATCACAGCTGTCCTCTGGGACAACACCAAATTTTTATTGTATAATGCATCTGTACAAGGGTTGTTGTATGGCTCTTACGGAATTACATTTTAAAATATGTGGCGTTCATGGCTCTCTCAGCCAAAAAGGTTCCCAACCCCTGCCTTAGAGGAAATAATAGCTATGATTGACTGACTGCAGTGGCAATGGACCAGCCCAGGGGTAAGATCACTGTCTCCATTTTACTGATGAAGGAACTGAAGCTCAAAGAGATTCATGCACTCGCCTAATATTACTCATTGCAGTTAGTAGCCCTGAAGGGTTTTAAGGCAAGTTTGACTCTCTCCAGGCTCATGGCTCCAAGGAGGTTCTGAGCAGAGTTGGATTTAATAGCAGGTGCACCGGACTCACACCCTGGGCCCCGTCTTCTGAAGGGCCCCATAATACCCCAACTTTATACTTTTTTCTAGTGACACCAAGTTTGGTTTCATATATGCAACTTTAACATTAATAGTACATAACATTTTTTATTTATTTAAAAATATGGTTAACATGTATTTTTATTTTCCCTGTCTCTCTTTTTTTTCAAGGAGCCCAATATTTTGTTCTGCGCCCGGGACCTAAACTGACCTTAATCTACCTCTGGCTCTGAGGTTCTTTCTGACAGTGTATGGTGCCTCTCCAGGTCATCTGTGATGACAGATACCTTTCCTGTTGGCTTCCAGCTCTGACTGGCAGTAAATCTGGTTTCAGTAGAATGACAGCCATGATGGATTAAAAAAATTCCTACCAAGAGTGAGGGTTTGGACAATAAGGGCCAAATGCTAATTGCTTACTATTTTTGACTTAACCTAATTTTCTAATGCTACAGATAAAGAACTAAGAACCTGAAGGATACACCAACTGAAAGCCTGTGATATTGAGCAATAGAGGAAAAGGTAGAATCTCTGTCTCCTGCATAAGCACAGACCTTTTCCTTACTACCTCTGGTTGCTATTAATAAAGAATGAAACTACCTATTGCATACCTCCGACCTTACCAAGTGCATGGGTAGTTACTTCTAACAGTTATCAAAGACATTTAGCATAATGTCTCATGCCAAAAATAATAAGGCAACTTTACATCATTTTAATTTTAATATTTTTTACTACCAATATACGTGTTTTCATTATTAAAAATTCAAACAATACAGAGAAATAAAGTATAGAAATTAATCCCCTTTTACTAACTCCCATTCCTCTCTCCTCCCAAGATAATCACTGAACACTTTGGAGTCTTCTTTAAGAATTTTTCTATGTAGTTATAGACATTGTAGATATTTGTATACAATTATAAAGCTTTAAGAGTGAATTTAAATATGGTCACATTACAGAAACTTCATGGAAACTTTCATGTTTTTGACTTCAAAATTTTATCACCTTTCTACTTTTAAAAACATCCCTGACTACTTCATTGATTCTCCAGCCCAAATTTTAAGATTAACTTCTGATCTGTCCCTCCTCCTCACCGTCCTTACCTTATTCATCATCAATTTCCTGCCATTTTCTCTCCCAAATAGCTCATGAGGCTTTCTCTCCTCTCATTCACCACCACCGCAACCCTAGACTCCCCTTGCTGAACTACAATAGTAATTCCTCTGGGAAGCTTCTCTTTCTCCTGTGGCCCCTTCCAGCCCATTCTCCAGCCTGCAGCTACTATCATCTTTTGTAGCATAATCAACTGATTGTATTTTTTCAACAATAAGAGTTATCATTTCTGCCCTGGTCGGTTGGCTCAGTGGTAGAGCGTCGGCCTGGCGTGCCGGGGACCCAGGTTCGATTCCCGGCCAGGGCACATAGGAGAAGCGCCCATTTGCTTCTCCACCCCCCCCCCTTCTCTCTGTCTCTCTCTTCCCCTCCTGCAGTCGAGGCTCCATTGGAGCAAAGATGGCCCAGGCGCTGGGGATGGCTCCTTGGCCTCTGCCCCAGGCGCTAGAGTGGCTCTGGTCTCGGCAGAGCGACGCCCCGGAAGGGCAGAGCGTCGCCCCTGGTGGGCATGCTGGGTGGATCCAGGTCGGGCGCATGCGGGAGTCTGTCTATCTCTCCCCATTTCCAGCTTCAAAAAAAAAAAAAAAAAAGAGTTATCATTTCTTTTGAAATATTTCATAATTTTTAATTTTTGACCTGGTCTTGTCCCCACATTTTCAAATAAATTCTTGAATGTTTTCATTTGTAGCCAAATCAAGACTTGGGTAAAGTACATCATATTGTTCCAAGCTCCAGAAATGTCTATTTCCAGGAAATTTTGGGGTGGTTATTATATGGGGAATGTTAACTCAGGCAACTGACTCTACTATTTGTGCTGAGGCATATTTTTTCTCTTGAACTTTAAAGAGTGTTGCTAGTCTTCCAGGATTATTCATTCATCTCATAACATTTTATATAACACCATGAATTTTAATTCTTCTTTTGAAACATTATAATTATACTCATTGTTCAAGATGGCTAAAGAATAAGTGTGTGTATATATAAATAAACATATATATACCAATTACTGTTTGGATATGTCATTTATTGTTGATTTGCTTCTCAGCAAGTATTGATGATGTTTCTTTCATTTCTACAAATTGACATGATAGGCTATTGTGCAACAAGTTGATAATGCCTTTTGTTTTCAGTGAAAA
Source organism: Saccopteryx bilineata (assembly GCF_036850765.1). Classification (NCBI taxonomy): domain Eukaryota; kingdom Metazoa; phylum Chordata; class Mammalia; order Chiroptera; family Emballonuridae; genus Saccopteryx; species Saccopteryx bilineata. The sequence goes on from NC_089494.1 coordinate 81,019,354, forward strand.
AAGTTGTAAAGTTACATATTCTAGTTCACAACATGATTGTAGTAACACCCTATGTCAGGCTGGTCCACAGTGCCTGGCACTTTGACCCCAAAAAGAGATATTGTGATTGATAAATAGAGTGGGGCTGTCACTGTAAAACTGAAAGGAACAACAAGAAAGTAACAACTAACAACCTGTAACTAGCAAAAAGAAGCAGAATAAATCTGAATTTAGAAAGAAAACAATTTATTACATTGTGCTAAAATGACCAAAAGTAGAAAATTAATCCACATCCTCCAAATTCATTGATGATTAATTCTCTCAAATCTTTAGATACGGGCTTTAATTCAGGTTTGGTCCACCCTCAAACATTTCATGATTGAAACTTTGGTTTGTTTCATCATGAGGTTACTGCAATATAGTTCTAGAGCCAGTCTTTTTTTTTTTTTAATATTAGAATAGACAAGTTCACTACCAAAAAGAAACTATGCTTTAAAACATAAGTTTTCACCTGATCTGTGATGGCACAGTGGATAAAGTGTCGACCTGGAACACTGAGGTTACCGGTTTGAAACCCTGACTTCCCTGGTCAAGGCACATATGGAAGTTGATGTTTCCTGCTCCTCTCCCCTTCTCTCTCCTCTGTAAAATGAATAAATAAAATCTTTAAAAAAAAAACACACCTAAACCTCTTTAAAAAAACGGAAGTTTTCAAACATTTTGTTCTAGTGTTGACAAATTTTAATTATGCACAGACTAGAACATTTTTTATTATAATATTTTTCATGATTAATTAATTGCAAAATATATTTCTGGCATATTATAAATATTGATATTTTTAAATAAAATGTTCCACCACTCTTTTTAGATGTTTTTAATGAAACACAAATACCATAACAATTTCAGACCCATAATTTTCATTAAAAAATAGATTTGAAATTTTTATGTTGTACTTTTTTCTTTCTGAAATAGTATTTTTATTCCATTTCTCCATAGAATGTTAGCCAAAAATAATGTATTTTATGCTTGAAAGTCTCTTAGTGATTGCCCTGTTAAATTTTTCTGCAAACATATACAGTATATTTATATGCTCTTGTTACAATAATAATGTTATTATAATGCATATAATGTATAAAGTTAAAATATTTCATCTGGATTCAGTTGCCATTTCTTTTATTATTGGTAAAAAATTTATCAAAAATATAAATGTTGACAAACAGTAATCCTAAGAAGTAAAATTTTATTATAAATCTGTGTCTTAATAAATTAATGTAGGTTGTTTATGAGGCCCTGGCTAAAGAAGTTGTCCAATCAACTTTTATTTGGTATCAAGTGTTCGCACTGTGGCGTTGCACCAATAAAAATGCCAGAGAGGTGTTAAGATTTTCTCTTGGGAAGAATGAGAAGGAAAAGAGAGGGGTGGGCAATTTCTCAGGCCGTTTGAGGAAAGAGCATACTAAGGACTACAGATTGATTCTTTTAAACTTATTCATAACCATGGACACCATGGAAAGCCTTTGTGCATTCAGTTTTAAACACCGATATTCCTTTTCTTCCAATAAGACTCCTTAACCAGAAACAGATGACCAGAATGCAGTTTGAGCAGAGTTTACCTTCTACACATGTATCTATTTGGATAAGATTTTACATATTCTTCAAAAAGTGTATCTTCAATTCTTCCGCACTATTAATACAAGGCCATGCACCTTGTGATATGAGGTAATAACTCATTAATAATTATTTCTGTGATAATTTCATTATTTAAAAATGTAGGTTCACAAAAATCTATACAGTTAAAAAAGAGTAAGAAAGAATCCTTTGGATTGTGACAGTGTAAAAGCAAAAATATCAATAGATTGATATTTAATATATTTAAAACTACTTGTCTGCTCTATTTTATGTATGTCACATGCACACATATACTGGGTATAGTTCAAATACAGCTCCATGATAAGCAAAGTGAAAAAGTCAGAAAATAACAGAGCAGAGATTATAGCAAAGTTACAATGGGGGAAGGGAAAAAGCAGTTCCTACAGAATAATAGGTTTTAAATTGGAGATCTTTACTTAAAACCCTCAGGAAATAAAAAGGGTCAAAAAGAAATGAGAGAAAATTGCTCAGGGGTTATATTACTTTAAAAGACAATCCCGTTTCTCTTTTAAAAATTGCTGTATTTTTTGGAAGATGCCTTTGACAATGAATGTCATCACTTAAGGATCTTAGCTCAATAAAAGAGTGGTCAAGAATTTTGAGTTTTATGGCACTTAAATGTTTCTGCCAGTTTATAGAAAGTGATACAGTTTTTACCTATTTGATTTAAAGAACTGAAAACTCAGAAATGTAAATTGAGAAATTAAATTAGTCCTTGGTTGTTTTTTGTTAGTTTTTAATAAAAAAAATACATATTTTTAGAATATTGTTTTCAAGATATCACCCAATTAACACTGTATTGATTTTAACATTCTAAATAAAATTGTGTGATGATCTTAAAGGGAAAAGAGTGTACTACTGTCTTCAGGGGCAGGAAAAATAAACAAAGGTGGAACCAGGGAGAGTGTCTCCATTTCATTTCATTTTTACACATTCACTAAGGAGAATCCTCTTAAAACTGATAGTATATGTTAAAACTATTGTCAGTACTAAAGTTGTCTAATGTCAATCAGAAAAAAATAATGTGTTTTTATTTCTTATATGTGTATGAATTAAAAAGGCATTATATTAATAGACAAGACCTCAAGTTCAGTCAATATGTTCAATTTATGCTAATTATAATAAAGACATGGGGTTAACAAAAGATTAATCATTGTTTCTTAAACAGATATATAAATGAAACCTTGTTTCATAAATCTGTAGAAATCACATGCCTGATACATAATATGCTCTCAATTTCAAAAATTAAATTATTTTTCTGATAGTCATTAGCCTACTTAGTCTATAGCTGTCATATATGCATCAAAGTTGTGTGATAAAATTTAGTAGACACTGAAAGCATAGTTTCAAGTAACCTCATGCTATAGGATTTTATAAAATGAAAGCAAAAATGGAGTAAAGTAAGAGAAATGAGAGTGGCAACTGTAATCTTGTGATTGATGTCATCCATACTTCAACTAGCTTCATGGTTCTTAAAACATTTGAAAAAGTAAAAATTAAGTAAATTTAAAAATTAAGTCAAAGGTAAAAATACTTAGCCCTGGCCAGGTAGCTCAGTTGATTAGAGTGTCATCTCAATACACCAAGGTTGTGGGTTCCTTCCCAGTCAGGGCACATGCAAGAAGAACCAATGAATGCATAAATAAGTGGAGCAACAAATCAATGTTTCTCTCTATATATATTTCTTTCTCTTTCTAAAAATCAATAAAATGTTTAAAAAGTAAATATCTCCAAGAAAAATTAGATTGGGTAAAAGATAAATAAATGTATATAAATATCTACACATACATTCAAATAAAAACATGTATATAAATGTATATAAAGATACACTTACATATAAATACATACATTTACATGTGGAAAAGATGTTATATCTTTTATGCCTGTCAGTCCCCAAATCAAAGAATAGACTTAATGAAAACCAAGTTTTAGAAATTCAACATAATTTTGAGAAAAATTGTCAAAATGATTTAACATTTTGTCTGAATAAACATACAAAAAGAAAGGGATTCTTTGCTTTATTAGATATTAAAATGTTATACAGCTTACATAATTAAAACACTATGATGAGACAGATCATGGGAAGAAAATACTAACGCCAGTCACTGGTGTACATAGAATATATAACAATAATATATTATTATATAATATAGAGGAAATAGAATACTTGTAGAAAAAAATAAAGTTACTGAAACTTGATGCATTGATGAAGACATAAAGAGGTTAGAAAATTTAGAAAATACTAATAAAATAGCTCTGAAATACAATCAAAGTATTTTTAACCATGACAATGTGATTAAATTTTTAATCAAAGGCTACAACTATTTTTTTCTGTATAAATAAATTCCCATTAGTGCACTTAATCTAGCATTCTGCATAAATCTTGGACTCATTAAAGAATGCTGTTTATATAAGAGTTGAGAAGTATTTGAAACAATGCTATAATCTTTGTAACTTCCAATAGTATTTAAATTTTAAATATAAATCAAAACTATTATAATTATTTGGACATGCATATTAAAATATACATATCACCTGTTGCTCTAATTTCTTCTGATACTTTACTAGAGAAGGAGTGCTGCTTTTGTTGTTTTCATAAAGGGGGAGGCTGTTCAAAATTGGGATGTTGGTAAGCAATGTTGAATATATGCTAGCCCTTAGCCAAACATTCTGTAAGACCTTAGACCTCTGGCTATGTACCTCATCCTTGCTACAGATACACAGAAAATAGGGCTGAAAGAAAGCAGTTCTTGGGTTTGGTGTCATCATAAGATGGGTACATACATCTTTAAAATATTATTGACAGATCATTCACTACTGTAAGTTCTGTTCAATTTGCTATCCTCTAAGAAAATGCCTATGGAGACATATTTGTCCTTCCCTGCATAAACATGGTCTTTTGAAGTAATTGGAAATAGATATTTTCTTGATTTACTGAATTAGTAGGGAAATAAAAGTTTTGTGAAAGCTTTTATTCCCCTTTCCTCCACTAAAGGAACTTTCCTTAAAGGGGCTGGCGATTTTGCTTGTGGTTTCTGAATATCAAGAGGAAGTTTTAGGCCCTGGCCAGTTGGCTCATTGGTAGAGTGATGGCCTGGCATGTGGACGTCCTGGGTTCAATTACCCATCAAGGCAATCAGGAGAAGCACCCATCTGCTTCACCCCTCTCACTTCTCTCTTTCTCTCTCTCTCTCTCTCCCCCTCCTGCAGCCATGGCTTGATTTGAGTGAGTTGGCCTTAGTCGCTGAGGATGGCTTCATGGCCTTGGTCTCAGGTCCTAAGAAGAGCTGGGTTGCTGAGCAACACAGCAACACCCCAGATGGGCAGAACATTCATTCACCCCTAGCAAACTTGCTGGGTGAATCCCAGTCAGGGTGCATGCAGGAGTCAGTCTCCACCTCCCCTCCTCTCACTGAATCAAAAAAAAAAAGAGAAAGTTTTATAAAAGTGTGTCTTTTTAACCTAAACAGCAACCTTAATAGGTTTTATTTATATTCATTGGCAATTTTATTGTTTTTAATTATAAAAATCTTCTTACATATAAAAATATGAACAAATTATATAAAAAAATACCCATATAGCCATAATCTAATGAATTCTAGATTTTTTAATTATTGATATTCTGCTTTTTCTGTTATTGACATATTTTATATTATTCCTTCCAAGCTTGTTAACTGGTACTATTTTTTAAGGAAGAGCATTTCTTCGTTAATTGTAGCTACCTTTTTATGCCCAAAAAACTGTTTTCTACTGAAAAAGAAGATAAATGCATGACCCTTACATTAAATTGCCACTGTAAAGCCAGTAGCCACGGCTACCATCACAGCTGCCTGGCCTGTGCAGGTTCGCATTTGATTCGGACAAACGGTAATGAAACAACGGAGCCAAGAACTGGTGTACCACTAGCTTTAATCCTAGTTTGCACCCAGCGGGCAAGCAATACACACAGTGGGAAAACACTTCCCTTTCCATTCAGGGCTCACAAAGCCACTGACTTATCCAAGTTTCCTAGAATCAAAGGTGTCTACCTCACCAGCCTTATTCACTTCTGTTTCCCATCTCCTTCTCTCCGCACAAACTCTGCACAAACTGGCTTCTCCTTCAGCACTCCACCATCTTGGCTGCTTCTCCTCCCTCCAGTAAAATGGGGCTTCTCTGCTCCACTTTATAGTGTAGAAATCAAAACCTTTAATCCAATATACAAACAAGGAAGTCTCCGATACAAAGTCACTTATCTGAGGCATAATGGGATTCCTCATGAGAGTGCACCACCCTACATCAAAAAGGGTGGGAAAGGCTTAGTACCAAAACCAAGCCTCCCGGCTACAAGAATCCTGCCTGCCCACAGCCCGCCCCCAACACACATTAATATAATCACGCTCATTCCAAGCAAGAAGGGCAATTAATATTATCACATGGGCGACGGGCTTCCATGTGGGCAGTGCTATCTTTAACAAAGTGAGCATAATATATTTTATCTGCCCAGCAATCCACCCCTACACTCACTTTACTACCCACAATCTTCACCACTGGCATCCCTGTGCAAGGAAATTAGGCACATTATACAAATTACAACAACATGACAAATCATACAATTTCAACAATTACAAAGATACACTTCACCAGTCCCTGAGCACTTTGCCAAAAGCGCAAAATGTCCTCGGCCTTCTTTCTAGCATGGGGAAAGCTTCCTGGAGCAGGGGATGGCCTCCAGCTAAGCCGCCCTCCACCCCCATCATGGTATTTCACATTGTCCAAAATCCGTAGGTCCAAACAACAAAGGAGCCATTGCCTACTTCAGTCATAGTCCAGGAATTAGTCCATGCACATGGGGCCTCGGCCAACCTCCCTCATTCCTGCTGTCCTGGCAGGTCTTACACTGTCCCAAAGAGGAGCACATGGCAATGGCAGTCAGCATTTCCGTCTCTGCTCTGAAGAGCATGATGGCATTCACTCCTATGTCCCAAAATCACAGACCTACCAGGGGCATAGTAAGTACTCCTTGCTGCTGGGCTCTCATCTTCTGGAGGCTGTGGATTGCAACTCCAGCCTGATTCTCCACATCCTCCAAAGAGGAACTGAAAACAGCAGCTCCCATTGCTGGGCTCGAGTCCTGGGCCGCTGCCGCCTTCTGCTCTGTGGGTCTTGCAGCTCTAGCTCCCGCTTCAGCCCCAGGCTCCCACCACTGCTGGCTCTCCACAACATCCAGGGCAATCTGCGACTCATGAATTTGTGATTCCTTCTCCAATGGCTGCTCCATTTCCAGGCGAATCTCGCAAAACTGGTTGGTCTCCTCCAGCGCTTCCTCCAGCACTTCCTCCAGCTCCAGGGTCAGCATCTCCTTCTCCCACATTTGCTCCAGCTCCTTCTACTGCTCAGTTTGCAGGTCCCGGGCAGCCTCTTTCACAGAGCTCTCGGTTTCCTCACACATGGCTGTAAAAGTCAGCCAGCCTATGGTCCCCAAAAGGACAGCCATGGGGAACCATAACAGCAGCCAGTCCTCTACTGCACTGCTTAAAGATTGTGGTGGCTCCATACTCATCTGTATCGAATCCAGCCACAGACTACGCCAAATGTATGACCAGTAGCCAGGGCCACCATCACAGCTGCCTGGCCCATGCAGGTTTGCATTGGATTCGGACAGACGGTAATGAAACAATGAAGCCAAGAACTGGTGGGTCATTAGCTTTAATCCTAGCTTGTACTGGCGGACAAGTAAAAATACACACGGGCTCAAAAACTCACTCATTCAGTGCTCACAAAGCTACTGACTTATCCGAATTTCCAAGGATCAAAAGTTTCTAGTTCACCAGCCTTATTCACCTCTGTTCCCCATCTCCTTCTCTCTACACAAACTCTGCACTAACTGGCTTCTCACTCAGCACTCCACCATCTTGGCTGCTTCTCTGCTCTGCTCTCTAATGCTAATCTCAGGAACCAAGAGAGCAAGCTCCCGGTCTGCCCCACTTTATAGTGCAGAAATCCAAACCTTTAATCCAATATACAAAATAGGAAAGTCTCTGATACAAAACCTACCCCACGTCAAAAAGGATGGGAAAGGCTTAGTCCTAAAACCAAGCCCCAGGCTACAAGAATCCTGCCTGCCCACAGCCCACCCCCAACACACATTAATATAATTATGCCCATTCCAAGCATAAGGGCAACTAATATTATCACCTGGGCGATGGGCTTCCACGTGGGCAGCGCCATTTAACAAAGTGAGGAAAATACATTTTATCTGCCCAACACTTTTTTTTAAAGCATTATTATAGACTCATAGATTTTTATATGTTAAATTCTATAAATCAATTGCAGTTATTCTTTTTAACACTTGAATTGTTCAACTTTGGGCAGTAGCAGCCCACAAATTTTCTTTTCGCTTGATTGCCTATTTCTCATGGGGTAGCTTAAGTCCATGCTGGACATGGCCCTTCCCTCTCCTCAGTCACATGGCTCTGTGGTCCAGGATCCTGACCTTGGGCCATAAGATAAAGGGTAGTGAAACTGAACCTAAGGTTTTACTAAAAGCAATGGAACTGAGTCACCAGATATGTATCAAGGAGGGGCAATGCAGAACAAGCATGCCTTTCCCCTCCCCTCTGCTTACTAAGCAAGTTTCACTTGAGAAATGCCCAGGGTTTAGCTATTTAAACTGCATCGACACCCAGTGGGGCAGGAACTTTCACCGACCAGCCACTGGTGCTGCCTCCGTGTATAAGTAATAAAGGCTATGTCACTCCATCTGTTCCTTCTTGTGATTTCTTTGGGATCTCACAGCAACACCAGATCCATTATCTGGGTCTGGGCCTCCTGTGTTATGATTGGCATAGCATGCAGGATTGTGCAATTCCAAGGAACTCTCAAGTTGAGTAAACCCTGAGCACATGCTGAGTGGGAGACTGTCCGAGAGAACACCAGGCTGGCCAACTAGCATCAAGTGGCATGAAACTGCCATGTTAGTGGACTCTTGGGGTCCACCAAGGGACTAGGGGTATGCCCCTGAAAGTCCTGTTAGTACCTTAGCAATGCTAAAGGTGGTGGGGAACCATTTGCAGTTGGGTAAAGGAAAGACTTAAGAGCCATGACAGAGCTTGCGTGGTGTAAGGCCAGTGGCCAGGGCCACCATCACAGCCGCCTAGCCCATGCAGGTTCGCATTGGATTCGGACAGTCAGTAAAGAAACAACGGAGCCAAAAACTGATGGGCCTTCATCTTTAATCCTAGCTTGCACCCGGCGGGCAAGTAAAAACAAACACTGGGCTCCAAAACCCACTCACATTCAGTGCTCACAAAGCTACTGACTTATCCGAGTTTCCTAGAATCAAAGGTTTCTAGCTCACCAGACTTATTCACCTCTGTTCCCCATCTCCTTCCTTCTCCCTGCACAAACTGCACAAACTGGCTTCTCACTCAGCACTCCACCATCTTGGCTGCTTCTCCTGGCCTCCTCCACTTGGTCTTTCTCTGCTCTCCTCTCTAATGATAATCTCAGGAACTAAGAGCGCAAGCTTCCATTCTGCTCCCACTTTATAGTGTAGATTCATAACCTTTAATCCAATACACAAAATAGGGGAAGTCTAATACAAAGTCACTTATCTGGGGCCTGATGGGATTGCACCATCCCACATCAAAAAGGGTGGGAAAGGCTTAATTCCAAAACCAAGCCCCAGGCTACAAGGATCCTGCCTGCCCACAGCCCACCCCCAACACACATGAATATCACCTGGGAGACGGTTTCCATGTGGGCAGTGCGATCTTTAACAAAGTGAGCATAATATATTTTATCTGCCCAACACATGGCCCCTCCTGGGTGTCTTGCATGCTATCACAAAGAAACAACAGCCAAATGGAAAATACAGATGTTAAAGCCAGTAGGCGCAGCCACCATCACAGCCGCCTGGCCCATGCAAGTTTGCATAGGATTTGGACAGATGGTAATGAAACAACAGAGCCAAAAACTGGTGGGCCATCAGCTTTAATCCTAGCTTGCACCCAGCAGGCAAGCAATACACACAGTGGGAAAACACTTCCCTTTCCATTCAGGGCTCCCAAAGCCTTTGATTTATCTGAGTTTCCTAGAATCAAAGGTGTCTACCTCACCTGCCTAATTCTCCTTTGTTCCCCATCTCCTTCTCTCTGCACAAACTCTGCACTAACTGGCTTCTCTTTCAGCACTCCACCATCTTGGCTGACTCTCCTCTCCTCCACGTGACCATTCTCTGCTCTTCTCTCTGCTCTCCTCTCTAATGCTAATCTCAAAAACCGAGAGAGCAAGCTCCAGGTCTGCCCCACTTTATAGTGTAGACACCAAAACCTTTAATCCAATACACAAACAAGGAAGTCTCTGATACAAAGTCACTTATCTGAGGTATAATGGGATTCCTCATGAGAGTGCACCACCCCACATCAAAAAGGGTGGGAAAGGCTTAGTCCCAAAGCCAAGCCCCAGACTACAAGGATCCTGCCTGCCCACAGCCTGCCCCTAACACACATTAATATAATCATGCCCATCCCAAGAAGAAGGGCAACTAATATCACCTGGGCGATGGGCTTCCACGTGGGCAGCGCCATCTTTAACAAAGTGAGCGTAATATATTTTATCTGCCCAACACAGAGTTTGGAGGAGAAACTTAAGCTAGAAAGAGACATGTGGCTTATGCAAGCCAATAAAAAGGAAACTTTGGGGAAACAGCTGGAACAGAATGGTAAGCAGTTAACAAAATTGGCCTGCCGCTTTACGTGCAGTCAAGACCGCCCCTTGGCCCCAGCCTGGGTCAGAGCAGTGGTCTTCCAAAGCAGGTGGAACCCATGGAAGTGGGATCCGACTGCTGAGCATGACTGACTCTCTGGATCTCGGCCTGGAAATGCTGAGAGTGGATAATACAACAGAAACCCTTTTGAGGGCAGGCCAAGTGGGCTAACCTGTAGTACATATGCCACAAGTATACTGTGAGAATATTCTACGTCACAGGTCACCAACACGTGCAGAGTCCAGGAAACAACAAAGCAGATGCTTGGTGCGAGTCCACTGGCTGGAAGACTCTCTAGTGGCAGACACCCCTGAGTTGTTACATCAGAAACTAGCCATATGGGTCAAAGAACCGTGTGGGAAACTGTTAAGGCTGGGGAGCCTCCCTCTGCCATATGCAGAAGTAGTGACCATGTGTACACTACTCCTTACAGCCCTGATAAATCCTCTCCACCATGCCCAATATTTCCAATAATTGGGTGTTGGTCAAGTAAGTTTGTAAATATGATGCGTGTGTTTGCTCACTTATGATTTGCATTGGGTTTGGGGGACAGACTATGAATAGGCTGGGTTGTTATAGCCTAAGGCTTAGTTTTAAGACTAAGCTTTTCCCCACATCCTTGACTGATTGCATGATGTGGGGTGGTGCACTTTCATGAGGAATCCCATTATGCCTCAGATAAGTGACTTTGTATCAGAGACTTCCTTGTTTGTATATTGGATTAAAAGTTTTGATTTCTACACTATAAAATTGGGACAGACCGGGAGCTTGCTCTCTCGGTTCCTGAGATTAGTATTAGAGGAGAGAGCAGAAAAAGGTCATGTGAATGAAGGAGGCCAGGAGAAGCAGCCAAGATGGTGAAGTGCTGAGGGAGAAGCCAGTTTGTGCAGAAAGAAGGTGTCTCAGTCCAACCACAATGAGTCTATTATGAGGTCTTTAAACAGGAAAAGGTATGGAATTGAAATAAATTATAGATAGGGACTTAAAGACACACACACACACACACACACACACACACACACACACGGGTTCAGGAGGACGCCATGGCAAATAGTCTGTACTGTTCCTTAGCCATAACCCCCATGCTCCCAGAAACACACACACTTTTATTCATTAAAAAAATGTGGTCCGCCCTGGCCAGTTGGCTCAGTGGTAGAGCGTCGGCCTAGCGTGCGGAGGACCCGGGTTCGATTCCCGGCCAGGGCACACAGGAGAAGCGCCCATTTGCTTCTCCACCCCTCCACCGCGCTTTCCTCTCTGTCTCTCTCTTCCCCTCCCGCAGCCAAGGCTCCATTGGAGCAAAGATGGCCCGGGCGCTGGGGATGGCGACCCCCAGGATAGGCAGAGCATCGCCCCCTGGTGGGCAGAGCTTCGCCCCATGGTGGGCGTGCCGGGTGGATCCCGGTCGGGCGCATGCGGGAGTCTGTCTGACTGTCTCTCCCTGTTTCCAGCTTCAGAAAAATGCAAAAAAAAAAAAAAAAAAATGTGGTCCATCAGCAGTTCAATTAAGTTTTCAAGGCAACTCGAAGACAACCCCCACCATACCATCCAAATCTACTTTACACTAATAAGAAACTAGCTTCCAGCCTCCTCCGGAGAACATGGGTGAGACAAATGAGAATCAGGTGTAGCTCTCTATTAACTAGGTAAATGAGGTGGGGTTTGGGCCCAGCACCTCTGTCCAGATTGCAAAAATACCCTGTTTTTTTACTCAGTCCCCAACAAGATGGAGATGGGGAATAGGAGTGAATAAGTCTGGTGAGCTAGAAACCTTTAATTCTAGGAAACTCGGATAAGTCAGTAGCTTTGTGAGCACTGAATGAGTGGTTTTGGAGCCCAGTGTGTGTTTTTACTTGCCCGCCCGGGTGCAAGCTAGGATTAAAGCTAATGGCCCACCAGTTCTTGGCTCCGGTTGTTTCATTACTGACTGTCTGAATCAAATGCTAACCTGCAGGGGCCAGGCAGCTGTGATGGTGGCCACAGCTACTGGCTTTACAGTGGGCCAGATCCATTTTCTGGGTCTGGACCTCTTACATTACAGGCAGTAAGCATGATTTGCTGGGAAGGGCTGCAGTCACAAGGAGCAGGAAATTGGGCATGCAGTGAAGGCTTAGAGGTAGAGTGATATCAAACACAGTCACATTCACCAGATGGCACGAAGAGAAAGCTGAGATTAAACCAAAAGGGAAATATGCAGCTTTATTTTGACATGCTACTTTCTTGTCTAGATGGTTTTTCATTTTCTAGATTAAAAATCTAGGATGGCTTTTAATGGATACCTATAATTACTTTTTTCTGCTACCCATTATGTTGGGAAGAGCTTCCTGGAGCTCAACCTTTTCATTAACATTTCTATCTGGATTGAAGGGAGAATTGAGTGTAAGCAATCATAACTTTGCTGGTTTCTCAAAGCGAGATGCTTTGCAATGGAAAAGTCTCCCAAGATAATATTAGCTGTTTCCTAATAAATTCCAAAGTGTTTTGTGAATATATTGTCAAATAACTGCTAATAAAAATATAACTACAACTCTTTGTTTCTCACTTAAAATTTTACTAATGCTTGGTTTCAATCCTCCTACCATAATGATTTCTTTTCCATACTTAGGAGACTATTTGGGTCATTTGATCAGTATTAAAAGAGTAGACATCTTCAATGTGGAGATATATAACTCTTCTGCACAATTTGATTAAAAACTAAAACTGAAGTATTCTAACCTTCAGAAAAACAAAAAGTTGAAAATAATGTTTAATGCTCATTAACATTACTTGTGTATCTTCTTGTATCATACATAAGATATGTCACTGTTATTATAACTTGCTACAACAAATAATTGCAACTTTCCAACTCACCATATGAGAATGGGATAAAGGAAATTTAAGAGGAAGGTCCCCAGAGGTATACTTAAAGATGGGAAGGATTTGGTTCCTAACAGCATTGACCATCAGTGGATTATTATTTCCCCAGTAAAGTTTCAGAAGATGTTTGTTTGAGACTTGGAAGAGGTGGCTTGCATTCATTATTAACAGCAATAGCAATAAAAAAAAGTGTCAACACATTGTATAACCACATTCTGTTTCTAATATTTACATATACAGCCTCTAAACTGCAAATAACCTTACATCAAATGAAACTAAACCAAATAAAATCAGTTATTTATATTTTATATCTTATCATTTAAATTTTTCCCTGCTTTAAAAAAATATGTGTGTAAAAGGATTGATTATCTTATGAAAGATTCATGTAATTAATATACTTCTTTTTCCAAAAACAGGAAGAGAGAAAATGAAGAATAAGAGAAGAAAAATAGGAGACAATAACCTGAAAGGTCAAGGGGGCTGCACTGTGTCAGTTAATTCAGTAATACCGTAATAAAGTTAGCCATTACTTTTTTATTCTAGCATACTGGTGCTTCTGAAAACTCTAACAGTGAAAAATAAATGAATATGGCTTCAGATGGTGCAGAGGACGGCGGGAAGCCAAGTTTAATTCACCCTTATGAAGTCTTCTTGAATTGTGTCGCTGGTAGAATTTGTGCTTGACTTTTGGGAACATAAAATATTCTTGCCACTGAGAACTAATTAAGAAATTTGGCCCTCTGTGACTGAGCTCATTTTGTTCAGGTTGACTGCATGCTCAAGTTTGACTCAAGGTACTCATTTAGTGTATAGTCTATTTTAGTTAGATTAAGATAACTAAACTGTCCTGATACAGGCCAGAAGAATGGCATTCCGTGCCTATAACTGAAACTGCCACCAAATGACCACTCTAGGCCTTTAAAAAGATTGAAGTATAAAAGGTAAAGTTGTGTTTTGGAATGAGTTCAAAGTAATCCCAGGCTACCATTAGCAAACAAAGTGGAAGATGCATCTTGAGCAAGTAAAAATATGGATGGATCTCAGGCATTAAGGTAAGTGAAAGACAACAGGCACAAACAATAGGTACTTATGATTTTCGTATATAAAGTTAAAGAACAGATTGATTTAGCCTGACCAGGTGGTGGTGCAGTGGATAAAGCATTGGACTGGGATGCGGAGGACCCAGGTTCGAGACCCCGAGGTCGCCAGCTTGAGCGCGGGCTCATCTTCATCCAATTTGAGCAAAAAAGCTCACCAGCTTGAGCCCAAGGTTGCTGGCTTGAGCAAGGGGTTACTCAGTCAGCTGTAGCCCCATGGTCAAAGCACATATGAGAAAGCAATCAATGAACAACTAAGGTGTCACAACAAAAAACTGATGATTGATGCTTCTCATCTCTCTTTGTTCCTGTCTGCCTGTCCCTATCTATCCCTCTCTCTGATTCTCTCTCTGTCTCTGTAAAAAACAAAAACAAACAAACAAAGAAAAAAACCAGACAATTTAAATGATGCTGATAGAATCCAAAATGAAAAATAAGTAGCAACAGAGCGTATCATGAACGAAACTTCCAGGGTGATAAAAATTTTCTATATCTTGATCTAGTAGGGTGACTTGGAGTATGCCTACAAGAATTCATTGAACCATACATTTTTGTACATTTTTTTTGAAAGAGACATGAGAGAGTCAGAGAGGGGACAGATAGGGACAAACAAGAAGGAAGAGAGATGAGAAGCATCAATTCTTTGTTGTGGCTCCTTAGTTGTTCATTGATTGCTTTCTCATATGTGACTTGACTGAGTGGCTACGGCAGAGTGAGTGACCCCTTGCTCAAGCCAGTGACCCTGGGCTCTAGCCAGAGACCTTGGGCTTCAAACCAGCTACCTTTGGGCTCAAGCCAGTGACCAAGGGGTCATGTCTATGATCCCACACTCAAGCCAGCAACCCCATGCTCAAGCCAGATGTGCCCACGCTCAAGCTGGAGACCTCAGGGTTTCAAATCTGGGTCCTCCAAGTCCTAGTCCAACACTCTATCCATTGCACCACTGCCTGATCAGGTGCATTTTTGTACATTTTACACTATTAAAGTTGAACCTCAATAAAAACCAAAAGAATTCTTCACAACTACCTAATTAAATTTAAAGTGATTACAATAAAAATTTTAAAGTTTAGATTTTTTGGTTAAAAGCCACAAATACTTGCATCTTCACAATGCTGTCATTTGTTTATTATAAGAATATGAGCTCCAGGTTCTGGATCTAACTTGCCTTCTCTTCTGTACAAATTCAGCAAAGGCTTCAGGGCCCAGGCCATCTGAGCAAATGTAGTGCACTCACCTTCCTCATCTCATTGTATCAGGTGTGGTTCAAACAGAGAAGTAGAAGTGTTTGTTTTACTGTGAAGCCAGGACCACTAGCCTGGCCTCAGGACTTTATTCATGAAATAAATATCTATTAGTTGCTTTCTATAAGCTGGATGCTATAACAGGCACAGGAGATGCATGGCTGATCAACTAACAAAAGGTCCCTGATACCACAGACCTTACTGCAGGATTAGGGATGAGAAGAGAAGCAACTTAAATATGAACATACAAAATACTCAGCTAGTGGTAAGTGCTAGTTAAGAGGGTCTGTTTTAGATGGCATAGTTTGGAAGCCCTCTCCGAAGATGTGACATTTGATCAGTGACCTGAATGATGAGGCAGAACCAGCCATGAGAAAGCAGGGAAACTCTGAACCAGGCAAAGAGAGCAGCAAGTCAAAGCCCCAGAGGAGAAAAAAAGTTTAACATATATGAGAAATACAAAGAAGCCCAGGGAATTACTGGGAAAAATTGTATAAGAAAATGTAACGGAAGGTTTTGAAAGCCATTTTAAAGAGTTTGAATTTAGTTCTATATACAATGGCAAAGCTTTGGAAGGTTTTCAAGGAAGAGATAATACAGATGGGAGAAGTGAAATAGTTGGAAGTAGAACTGATAAAATATGTATAGATTAAATGATGAAGAAGAAAGAAAATGAGGACTGAAAACTAACTGCTTTGGCTTGACCAGGTGGTGGCATAGTGGATAGAGTGTCGGCCTAGGATGTTGAGGACCCAGGTTTGAAGCCCCAAGATCACTGGCTTGAGCACCAGCATATTTGGCTTGAGCATGAGGTAATAGACGTGAGACCTTGGTCACTGGCTTGAGCCCAAAGGTCACTGGTCTGAAGCCCAAGTTTGCTGGCTTAAGCCCAAGGTTGCTGGCTTGAGCAAGGGGTCACTGGCTCAGCTGGAGCCCTCCGGTCAAAGCACATATAAAAAGGCAATCAAGAAACAACTAAGGTGCCACAACTATGAATTGATGCTTCTCATCTCTCTTCCTGTCTGTCTGTCTGTCTCTCTCACTGGAAAAAAAAAAAAAGAGAGAAAATTAACTGCTTTGTTATAGCACCTTACGGTGGAGGTGGTGATCATGCTGCCTTTCACCAAAAGTGAATTAACAAATTTGAGGGAAACATGAGTTCATTTTGGATGGACTGAGTTTGAGCTATGTTTCAGCTATATCACAAATAAACACAGTTGACTCCAACAGATGAAACAGTATGACTTGAAGAAACTCTAAATTAGTGGTTTTATCTGCTGTTTGGAGGATAGGTAACTGTCTTCTGTCACCTTCTATCTGGTTTTCTTTGTGCCCCTCCCCTCCCCCACCCCCTCTCTCCTTTCTCACTTCCTCCCCCATCCCCCCACCCCACCCCCCACCCCACCCCCCACCCCGTTGCCATCACATTCTTGTTCATATCTCTGAATCTCATTTTTATGTCCCATCTATGTATTGATTCATATAGTTCTTAGTTTTTTCTGATTTACTTATTTCACTCCATATAATGTTATCAAGGTCCATCCATGTTATTGTAAATGATCCGATGTCATCATTTCTTATGGCTGAGTAGTATTCCATAGTATATGTGTACCAAAACTTTTTAATCCACTCGTCCTCTGACGGACACTTGGGCTGTTTCCAGATCTTCGCTATTGTTAACAATGCTGCCACAAACATGCGGGTGCATTTCTCCTTTTCGAGCCCTTCTATGGTGTCCTTGGGGTATATTCCTAAAAGTGGGATAGCTGGGTCAAAAGGCAGTTCGATTTTCAGTTTTTTGAGGAATCTCCATACTGTTTTCCACAGTGGCTGCACCAGTCTGCATTCTCACCAGCAGTGCAGGAGGGTTCCCGTTTCTCCACATCCTCGCCAGCACTTATTCTGTGTTGTTTTGTTGATGAGCGCCATTCTGGCTGGTGTGAGGTGATATCTCAATATGGTTTTAATTTGCATTTCTCTAATGATTAGTGATGTTGAGCATTTTTTCATATGCCTATTGACCATCTGTATGTCCTCTTTGGAGAAGTGTCAATTCATTTCTTTTTCCCATTTTTTGATTGGATTGTTTGTCTTCCTGGTGTTGAGATTTACAAAGTTCTTCATAAATTTTGGTTATTAACCCCTTATCAGACGTATTGTCAAATATGTTCTCCCATTGTGTAGTTTGTCTTTTTATTCTGTTCTTATTGTCTTTAGCTGTGCAAAAGCTTTTTAGTTTGATATAGTCCCATTTGTTTATCCTGTCTTTTATTTCACTTCCCCGTGGAGATAAATCAGCAAATATATTGCTCTGAGAGATGTCCGAGAGCTTACTGCCTATGTTTTCTTCTAAGATGCTTATGGTTTCATGGCCTACATTTAAGTCTTTTACCCATTTTGAGTTTATTTTTGTGAGTAGTGTAAGCTGGTGATCTAGTTTCATTTTTTTGCTGATAGCTGTCCAATTTTCCCAATACCATTTGTTAAAGAGGCTGTCTTTACTCCATTGTATTTCCTTACCTCCTTTGTCAAATATCAGTTGTCCATAGAGATATGGGTTTATTTCTGGGTTCTCTGTTCTGTTCCATTGATCTATATGCCTGTTCTTATGCCAGTACCAGGCTGTTTTGAGTACAATGGCCTTGTAGTATAACTTGATATCAGAAAGTATGATACCTCCCACTTTATTCTTCTTTTTTAGGATTGTTGAGGCTATTCGTGTTCTCTTTGGTTCCATATAAATTTTTGAAATATATCATCTATATCTTTGAAGTATGTCATTGGTATTTTAATTGGTATTGCATTGAATTTATAGATTGCTTTGGGTAATATAGACATTTTAATGATGTTTATTCTTCCTAACCATGAGCACGGTATATGCTTCTACTTGTTTGTATCTTCCTTGATTTCTTTTATCAATGCTTTGTAATTTTTCAAGTACAAGTCTTTAGTCTCCTCGGTTAAGTTTACTCCTAGGTACTTTATTTTTTTGGTTGTAATAGTGAAGGGGACTGTTTCCTTAATTTCTCTTTCTGACTGTTCATTTTTGGCATATAAAAATGTCTCTGATTTCTGAGTATTGATTTTATATCCTGCCACTTTGCTGAATTCATTTATCAGGTCCAGTAGTTTGGGGTTTTTGTTGTTGTTGTTGTTTTGTATTTTTCTGAAGCTGGAAATGGGGAGAGACAGTCAGACAGACTCCCGCATGCGCCCGACCGGGATCCACCCGGCACGCCCACCAGGGGCGATGCTCTGCCCACCAGGGGGCGATGCTCTGCCCCTTCGGGGCGTCGCTCTGCCGCGACCAGAGCCACTCTAGCGCCTGGGGCAGAGGCCAAGGAGCCATCCCCAGCACCCGGGCCATCTTTGCTCCAATGGAGCCTTGGCTGTGGGAGGGGAAGAGACAGACAGAGAGGAAGGAGGGGGGTGGGGGTGGAGAAGCAAATGGGCACTTCTCCTTATGTGCCCTGGCCGGGAATCGAACCCGGGTCCCCCACATGCCAGGCAGACACTCTACCGCTGAGCCAACCGGCCAAGGCCTCCAGTAGTTTTTTGACTAAGACTTTAAGGTTTTCTATATACAATATCATGTCATCTGCAAATAATGATAGTTTTACTTCTTCTTTTCCAACTTGAATGCCTTTTATTTTTTCTTCTTGTCTGATTGCTGTGCCTAGGACTTCCAGGAATATGTTGAATAAGAGTGGTGAGAGGGGGCACCCCTGCCTTGTTTCTGATCTTAAGGGTATTGCTTTTAATTTTTGCCCAATGAGTATAATGTTGGCTGTGGGTTTCTCATAGATGGCTTTTATCATTTTGAGATATGTTCCCTGTATTTCCACTTTGCTGAGAGTTTTGATCATGAATGGGTGCTGGATTTTATCAAATGCTTTTTCTGCATCTATTGAAATTATCATATGGTTTTTCTCCTTCTTTTTGTTTATGTGATAAATCACATTCATTGATATACGAATATTGTACCAGCCTTGCCTCCCCAAAATAAATCCCACTTGATCATGGTGTATGATTTTTTCCATATATTGTTGGATCCGGTTTGTTAATTTTTTGTTGAGGATTTTAGCATCTATATTCATCAGAGATATTGGCCTATAATTTTCTTTCTTTGTGTTGTCTTTGCCTGATTTTAGAATCAGAATTATGCTCACCTCATAAAAGGAGCTTGGAAGTCTTCCTTCCTCTTGAATTTTTTGAAATAGTTTGAGAAGGATAGGAGTTAGTTCTTCTTTGAATACTTGGTAGAATTCAGTTGTGAAGCCATCAGGCCCCGGACTTTTCTTTGTTGGGAGTTTTTTGATAACTGTTTCAATCTCAGAACCGCTGTTTTAGATGCAGGGTTAAGTTGTTTATTTGAGCTTTTTCTAGCTTCTTAAAGTGTGCCTGTAGTGCTATGAACTTCTCTCTTAGTACTGCTTTTGCTATGTCCCATAAATTTTGAGTTGTTGTATGCTCATTGTCATTCGTTTCTAGGAATTTTTTTATTTCTTCTCTGATCTCATTCTTAATCCATTCATTATTTAACAACCTGCTATTTAGTTTCCATGTGTTTGAGAATTTTTGACCTTTTCTGTTGTGGTTCATTTCTAGTTTCATGCCGTTGTGATCAGAGAAAGTGCTTGATATGATTTCAATTTTCTTAAATTTGTTGAGAGCACTTTTGTGCCCTAACATGTGGTCTATCCTAGAGAATGTACCATGAGCACTTGAAAAGAATGTATATTCTGCTGCTTTAGAGTGAAAGGTTCTGAAGATATCTATTAAATCGAGTTGATCTAGTGTGTCCAATAAGTCTGCTGTTTCTTTGTTAATTTTCTTTCTTGAGGATCTATCTAGTGATGTTAGTGGAGTATTGAAATCCCCTACTATTATAGTATTGCTGTTGATCTCACCCTTTAAATCCATCAAAGTCTGCTTTATATATTTGGGTGCTCCTATATTAGGTGCATAGATATTTATAATAGTTATATCTTGCCCTGGCCGGTTGGCTCAGTGGAAGAGCGTCGGCCTGGAGTGCAGGGGACCCGGGTTCGATTCCCGGCCAGGGCACATAGGAGAAGCGCCCATTTGCTTCTCCACCCCCCCTCCTTCCTCTCTGTCTCTCTCTTCCCCTCCCGCAGCCAAGGCTCCATTGAAGCAAAGATGGCCCGGGCGCCGGGGATGGCTCCTTGGCCTTTGCCCCAGGTGCTAGAGTGGCTATGGTCACCGCAGAGCGACGCCCCAGAGGGGCAGAGCATCGCCCCCTGGTGGGCAGAGCATTGCCCCTGGTGGGGTGCCGGGTGGATCCCGGTCGGGTGCATGCGGGAGTCTGTCTGACTGTCTCTCCTTGTTTCCAGCTTCAGAAAAATACAAAAAAAAATAGTTATATCTTCCTGTTGGATTACTCCCTTTATCATTATGTAGTGGCCTTCTTTATCTCTTACTATATCCTTTGTTTTAAAGTCCAATTTGTCTGATATAAGTATTGCTACCCCAGCTTTTTTTTCATTTTCATTTGCATGAAATGTTTATTTCCATCCTTTTACCTTCAATCTATGTGTATCTTTTGTTCTAAGGTGTGTCTCTTGTAGACAGAATATGTACAGGTCCTGTTTTCTTATCCACGCAGCTACCCTATGTCTTTTGATTGGATCATTTAATCCATTTACATTTCTGGTTATTATTGATATGTAGTTGTTTATTGCCATTTTATTCTTTAAAGCTGTATTCCTTTTTTGCTATATTCTTTTCCCACTTTGATCTGTTTACAACAGGCCCCTTAACATTTCCTGCAGTATTGGTTTGGTTGTAATGAATTCCTTGAGTTGTTTTTTGTCTGTGAAGCTTTTTATTTCTCCTTCAATTTTAAACGATAGCCTTGCTGGATAAAGTAGTCTTGGTTGTAGGTTCTTGTTCTGCATTACTTTGAATATTTCTTGCCATTCCCCTCTGGCCTCAAGTGTTTCTGTTGAGAAGTCAGATGTCATCCTAATGGGGGCTCCTTTGTAGGTGATAGCTTTTTTTTCTCTTGCAGCTTTTAATATTTTCTCTTTATCACTTAGCTGTGGTATTTTAATTATGATGTGTCTTGGTGTAGGGTTTCTCTTTAATGGAGTCCTCTGTGCTTCTTGATCTTGTGAGAGTTTCTCCTGCATTAATTTAGGGAAGTTTTCAGCTATGATATGATTGAACAAAATCTCTATCCCTTGTTCTTTTTCTTCTTCAGGAACCCCTATGATGCAGATGTTATTTCTCTTCATGTTGTCACAGAGCGCTCTAAGAGTTTCCTCAGTCTTTTTGAGTCTCTTTTCTTTTTTCTTCTCTGCTTTCATGCCTTCATTCCAGTTGTCCTCCAACTCACTGATTCAATCCTCAGCTCTATCTATTCTGTTTTTAATTCCTTCCATTGTGGTCTTCATTTCTGATATTGTATTTGTCATCTCCAACTGATTCTTTTTTATACTTGCTATTTCTTTATTTGGGTTTTTATAATGACATCCATTGTTGTTCTAAGATCCCTAAACATCCTTACAATCATTATTTTGAACTCCACATCTGGAAGTTTGATTATTTCCATGTCACTCAGTTCATTTCCTGAAGGTTTCTCTTGTGGTTTCATTTGGATTGCACTTTTTTGTATTCTCATTGTCTGTGTTTGGGTGTTTTGTTTGTAGAGTTGGTTGAGTCTAGGCTTGGTGTTGTCTGCCTCCAGTTTTCAGTTGTGTTATTTCTAGGTCTTCTTGGGTTGGTATCAGCTATTATTTGTAATCCACTTTCAGATTTGGGCAGCTTTGAAGTCTTGATTTGTTTGTTTTCTTAACAGGTGATAGTTTTGTTTACTGATCTCAGCAGGGGGCTTCCTTGAAACTGTATCCAGGAATGCGATGGGTGTAACCTGAGACTCTGAAGGCCTCTTCCACCAACTAATCTCTCTGGGGGCAGGGTGTTTTCTCAGCTTCAGTAGGGGGAGGTGTATCTCAGATCTCCATGAAGACCTGAGTTACTGCTCCTCCTCCCCACTTCTTGTTTTCATCTGTGTCTTGTTGCACTGATTGGAGCTGGAGAGATGTCTGGAGATCTCTGATCTGGAAGCAATTCAGTACTGTTTTGTGGGAAGGATTAGTCCCTCCCCCAGCTATGGCCACCTCCAGCACAGATGAGTCAGCTTTTTTAGGTTGTCTCCTGCATTCCTTAGCCCCTCTCAGTCTGTCCCTCTCTCTCTCCTTTCCACTTGGGAGATAAGCTGGTCTTTTCAACCCACCTTGCTCCCTGGTCGCCAGGCAAGTGGCTGTGAGCAGTATTTTCTGCTCTCTTCCCTGGAGTGAGATCCCCTCTGGGCCCTCAGCCTCACCCTCCCCCCCTCCATTCCTGTAAGAAGGGAAGATTCAGGCGCTCCCTACCAGGTTTGTTGTGGCTTCTTCTTTGCTCCTTGGTTTTTGAGAGCTGTTCTTTTACTCCAGAGTTGGTTTTTCACGCTGATTTTTCCTAAATTGATTTGTATTCCAGTTTGGTGGTGAGAGCTGGTCATCTGTGCATCTGCCTATTCCACTGCCATCATCAGGTCTCCCCTCACTTTCTATCAACCGACACTCTTTTGATTGAAAGCCACTGCTCTAAATCATTAAAGTAAAAGAACAACTTTAAGTTTGTGCCTGAAAATATTGGCCAATGATATTTTCTTTGAATAATGAGGACACAATTTTGAAAATCTCGGGTATTTTCAATATCATCTGATAAATTTCTAAGACAGTACATACTAGAAGTGGCTGAAAAGGGAAGTTACTCATCCACACCATTGTTCTGTTATGTGGCAAGACATTTCCAAATTTTGGGGTGATTGCTGGGTGAAAGGTTTAAATCCTAGAACTAATAATGATGGTATAAAATAGCACTTTTATACAGTATTGGTAGAGATGCCTGTCAACTGGTACTACATTTTAAATAAATTAAAATTTAAATGTGTCAGCAATTTGGCAAAGTACAGTTTTATTAATGTATCCAAAAATTATTTCCAGAAGTGCATACATATTTTTAATATTGATTCACAAACAATTCTAATCTACATAACTAAATACTGAGTAACTAAGCTAAAGTTTCTTATGCACAATAGAGTAGTATATAGCCATTAAAAGGAAAAGAGATTTATATGTATTCACATAAAAAATATAAAGTGTTAGGTAAATAAAAATTTAAGTTATAAAAAATACAGTCTCATCTCATTTTGAGTGGAAAAAACATTGGAGAAAAGATAAAATAGTAATTAATTTTATTCTGTGACTATGATACTTTCATGCTTAGATTTTTGCAGTAACTACATATTACTTTTATAATAGAAAAGAACCATAAAAATATTTTTTAAAGCCAGCCAATGCAGAATTCATATGAAGTAGAGTGTATGTAACTTAGCCTTTCAGTGCTAAGAATGCTGAAATAAAATGTCATAAGACCCAATATAGTTTTGAGGGATTAAAAAAATTCAGATTTTTGAGTATAAGCTTGAAACCAGACTTACAAAATATGTAAACAAGATCTATGCCTAACCTCTGAGCATCCTCCCCATTCTCGTCTATCTGATATAATTTCCCTTGACCAGACTGTTATTCTAGCTGAGACGTTACAGGGGTCAGAGTTTTTCTCAAGTGTTCAATAGCTGTGAGAAGGAGACCATATAATGTTCTGGGTTTAATTATTTTATGCAAAATTATAAATATAGACCAGAAAAAAGTTATGTAACTTCATATCACAGTTTCTATTATTAAAGTTATATTGAAGGGGCTGACCAGACAGTGGATAGAGCATCAACCTGGGACACTGAGGCTCCAGGCTTGAAACCCTGACATCACTGGCTTAAGCACCAATTTATCTGGCTTAGGCATAGGTTCTCTGGCTTGAACAAGGGCTTGCTGGCATGAGCATGGGATCGACATGACCCCGGAGTACCTTGCTTGAGCCCAAAGGTCACTGGCTTGAGCAAGGGGTCACTGGCTCAGCTAGAGGACACCTCCCCCCATCAAGGCACATATGAGAAAGCAGTCAATGAACAACTAAAGTTCTGCAACTATGAGTTGATGCTTCTCATCTCTCGCTCTTCCTTTCTCTATCTCTCTCTCCAAAAAACAAACAACACACAAAAAAACTTATTTTGAAGGAAAAAGCATACTATAGATATGTGAATTTTCCCATGGTTAATTAATACATTTTATGTAATTTCAGTTAGAACCTTTTAGCTGAATGTCTTTTTATTTTTATTAATTTTAATTTATTATGTTTAGATTCAAGTGTCCCACTGAATATAACACCCTCACTCCCCACCCTATGTCCCTTTTTATACCCCTTTGACCCCATCCCCTTAACTCCATCTCCTTTTCCTTCTAGGATTTGCTGTCCTGTTATCTGTATCTCTGTGTTTTATATATATATATATATATATATATATATATATATATATATATATATATAAAATATAGTTTCACTAATCACTTTACCTTCTCTGATTCCATCCCCTCATCCCCCTTCCCTCTGACTGCTGTCCCTCTGCCTCTATTCCATTTCTCACTTTACTTTGTTCATTAGATTCCACATATATGTGAGATCATATAATATTTGTCTTTTTCCGCCTGGCTTATTTCACTTAGCATAATAATCTCCAGGTTCATCCATTCTGTCACAAAAGTTAAGATTTCCTTCTTTTTCATGGCTGTGTAGTATTCCATTGTGTATATGTATCATTGCTTTTTAATCCACTCATCCACTGATGGACACTTGGGCTGTTTCCAGATCTTGGCTATTGTAAACAATGCTGCAACAAACATGGGGGTGCATATCTTCTTTTGAATCAGTGATTTGGTATTCTTAGGATATATTTCTAATAGTGGAATAGCTGGGTCAAAAGGCAGTTTGATTTTTAATTTTTTGAGGGAACTCCATACAGTTCTCCACAGTGCCTGCACCAGTCTGCATTCCCACCAGCAGTGCAGGAGGTTTCCCTTTTCTCCACACCCTCATCAGCACTTATTATGTGTTATTTTGTTAATGAGCTCCATTCTGACAGGAGTGAGGTGGTATCTCATTGTGGTTTTAATTTGCATTTTTCTGATGATTAGTGA
This sequence comes from Saccopteryx bilineata, assembly GCF_036850765.1. Lineage (NCBI taxonomy): Eukaryota > Metazoa > Chordata > Mammalia > Chiroptera > Emballonuridae > Saccopteryx > Saccopteryx bilineata. The sequence continues at coordinate 81,045,029 of NC_089494.1, forward strand.
TGTTGAGCATTTTTTCATATGCCTATTGGCCATCTGTATGTTCTCTTTGGAGAAGTGTCTAGTCCAGGGGTCCCCAAACTTTTTACACAGGGGGCCAGTTCACTGTCCCTCAGACCGTTGGAGGGCCGGACTATAAAAAAAACTATGAACAAATCCCTATGCACACTGCACATATCTTATTTTAAAGTAAAAAAACAAAATGGAAACAAATACAATATTGAAAATAAAGAATAAGTAAATTTAAATCAACAATCTGACCAGTATTTCAATGGGAACTATGCTCCTCTCACTGACCACCAATGAAAGAGGTGCCTCTTCTGGAAGTGTGGCAGGGGCCGGATAAATGGCCTCAGGGGGCCGCATGCGGCCCGCGGGCCGTAGTTTGGGGACCCCTGGTCTAGTCAGTTCTTTTGCCTATTTTTTAATTGGATTGTTTACTTTCCTGATGTTGAGTTTTAGAAGTTCTTTATAAATTTTGGTTATTAACCCCTTATCAGACATATTGGTGAATATGTTTTCCCTTTATGCAGGTTGTCTTTTTATCTTGTTCATGGTGTCTTTTGCTGTGCAAAAGTTTTTTAGTTTGATATAGTCCCATTTGTTCATCCTGTTCTTTATTTCACTTGCCCATGGAGTTAAATCAGCAAATATATTGCTGCAAGAGATATCGAAGAGTTTACTTCTATGTTTTCTTTTAAGATGTTTATGGTTTTAGAACTTATTTTTAAGTCTTCTATCCATTTTGAGTTTATATTTGTGAATGGTGTAAGTTGATGGTTTAGTCTCATTTTTTTTTTTTTTGCATGTACCTGTCCAATTTTCCCAACACCATTTATTAAAGAGACTGCCTTTATTTCATTGTATACTCTTACCTCCTTTGTCAAATATCAATTGAGCATAAAGATGTGAGTTTATTTCTGGATTCTCCGTTCTGTTCCACTGATCTATATGCCTGTTCTTATGCCAGTACCAGGCTGTTTTGAGTACAGTGGCCTTATAGTATAACTAGAAAGCCCGGCGGTCATACGAAATGATCGCTGTTCTAGATATTATAAATTGAAATTAAAATGATTTGTGCAAAGGTGTCTGCTAATTCAAACTGAATTACCCAGGGCAAGCGGAGAGGATGCCCCTTTGCTTAGTGCCCCATGGGGTTTCCCCCTTCTACTTGCTTAATTGCTTAAAGTAGAGTGCAATGAAGGAAACCACTGGTGGTACATTTCTTAAGAGCCACCGCTAGCTCAATAAATAAAGGTGATTTAAATAATAAAATGTTAATTCACATGTCAAAGATCTCTTTGTACACAGCATTTCTTGTGTAGATCTTTCCATCATTTTTAAGCTTGCCTTGCAGAGGACCATCAATTATTTTTAATTTTACATCTGTTCTTTCACAAACTCTTGAACAGGCAACATAAAGTTGACCGTGTCCAAATGCAGGCTCAGGTGAAAAAATGCCAACATGCTTAAGCGTTTGGCCCTGAGACTTATTGATGGTCATAGCAAAGGCAAGTTTTACAGGAAATTGTCTACGTCTCAGTTGAAACGGCAACCCTGTTTGAGATGAAGCCAGATCAATTCTTGGAATGACATGTACTTCACCTTTAGAGGAGCCAGTCAAAGACTTAGTTATTATGACATTATTTTTCAATTGTAGAGACTCTAGTGTTGTACCATTGCAAAGACCCCTTCTGGTGTTAAGATTTCTTAACAGCATAATAATTGCTCCAATCTTTAACCTCAATTTGTGAGGTGGCATGCCAGAAGGCAGGACTATTTGAATGCCGTGGCAACTTCATCCCATTGGCTAGTACAGTTACACAAGCAAACAATAAGCTATCGGCGACAAACAGACACTTAATCCGCATATAATAAAGATTTGATATCAGGAAGTGTAATCCTCCCACTTTATTCTTCATTTTAAAGATTGCTGAGGCTATTCGTGTTCTTTTCTTAGTTCAATATAAATTTTTGGAATATTTGTTTTATATCTTTGAAGTATGCCATTGGTATTTTAATAAGAATTGCATTGAATTTATACATTGCTTTGGGTATTATAGACATTTTAATGATGTTTATTTTTCCTATCCATGAATACAGAATATGCTTCCACTTGTATGTATCTTCCTTGATTTCTTTTTTTCTTAAATTAAGTTGTAATCCAATTTGGTCTTGAGACGTGGCAGTTGGGACGTCTGCCTACTCAATCGCCATCTTTAACTGAATTTCTTTTAACTACATTTCTTTCAGAAGATCAGTTGTCTGAGAATATTAAATTATGAAAAAGTAGAATAGAAAAGGAACACTTGCCTTTCTAGATAATTAAACATACTATAAAGCCATTATATTTAAAAGAGTATTTTATTGATCTGAGAAGAAAGAAAAATTGATCACTGGAATTGAATAAGAATGAAGAAATAAGTCCCAATATACTTGACGCATTTTATTTCAGTGTAAAAAATGTGTTACCAGTGGTGCTATCAAAGCAGCCACTCATCTGAAAACAATAAAGGGAGATCCTTACCTCACCACATGTACAAAAATAAACTCCAAATGGATTAAAAACTTAAATGTAAATCATAAAACAATAACAAACTTGTAGAAAGTTATTATAGTTATTGACTAAGGGTTAGAAAGCTACATAACAAAAACAGAAGACCTGAAAACTACTAAAAAAAAATATTTGACTTTACAAAATTAAAATACACTCCTATTGCAAAAAGATAAGATATTTGAATGCATATAAAAGATAATTTGTTACAAGTCATTTTATTTTTAAAAAACCCAACCAGTTCCAATTTTAAAAGGGGATAGGCCTAAGGATGTAAATAGTTAAATAAAGTGAGAGTTAATCAAAATGGTCAACAATTATACTAAAGATGCTTAACATTCAACCTAAAGAACCAATAAGCTATTAATTGGCTAATACCAAAGAGTAAGAACAAGTATTTCTTGAGAAAGATATTATAGTAGGTAATCTCATATACTGTAGTAGACATATAAGGCATAAGTTAGTGAAAAAATATAAAACAAATGTAAGTACCCATGATAAGATCAGCATGTATAGTTTGCTATAAATATACCAGTATATGTATATAAGTAAAAGTGATATGTTGAAAGAATGGTCACCAATATATTAATTGAAGTTATCTCCAAATATTGAAATTTTAGGTGAGCTTAGAATTCTCTTTATACTTCTTAAGTATTTTTTTCAATTGCTATAATGCTAAATCATCAGTTAAAATTTGTGACAAAATAAATTTTTATGAAAAGCAAAAACCATTCAAATATACATTTCTTTAAATTTTCTTTCCCTAATTTCCTGTCTAATTCAAGTTTGGATGGTTTAGTTTTATTTTAATGGGGCTGAGGGAACATGGAGAGGGATTAGAAATGAGCGAAAGTGCTCACCGAGAACAAGGGTGACTGGATATCCCTGAGTAAGTTTCAGAGTGACATAACTCAGCACTAAAAGTTTCCATTTCATCCCTTCTCATTCCTATTTTAGTAACCTTTGACATTTGAAGAAACAAAAGCCTACAGTCATTTTTGCTCTTCTCTTTTCCCCTTATAAACAATTATCAGAGAATATATTTGTACCTTTGAAAGCACTAACAGCCTTCTAACCCTCCTTTTTTTCTCACTTTGCATCCAAAACAGGACAACAGAATGCAGGGACAAGTAAGTCTTCTCTTTGATTATTTAAGATCCATCTTCCTTGCTATAGGTTAGATTTATGGGTTCCCTACCCACCCCAGTATCATCCCAAGCTGAAATCTAGTCTGACAACATCTACCCAGCTTGCTTATAAAGACTAGCTGTAACTAGGCACAACGTGGGCTACAATATAAGCCTGTGTTACTAATAACAAGTGGAATGTACAGCATTGAAAGACAAGAAGTGCCCTTTATTCCCATTTATGTTACCGGAAAAATAGACATACATAGAACCAGTGCCATGTTAAGTTTTTTAAGGCAATAAAAGTGTTTTGAATTCCTAGACATCCTACGAATTTCAGTTTTATAAAATGTGCCATCTATTTTCTTTCTTCTCTCTCAAGTTTTTTAGCATCACACATTTAGCCTGGCTTTCTCCCTTGTCTGGAGGCCAAGGAGGGTTCCCAGCATATGATTATGCAAGAAGAAAGATGTTTGCCTTCTTTCCAACCTTGCCCCCGCACTCTCGTCATGCAAAGCTGAGAAGCAGAAACACTATACAGATCCTCCAGAACCTCCTATGTACAAATTCCGAAGGAGCTTAGAGTTGTGAGGAGTGTTGGAAGTACACAGAGAACCAGGAAACATGCCCTTTCTCTAGCCAACTGTTCAAATCTCTCTGGTCTCCATGGATACCTTTTATTATCTCAGAATGTAACCTATTGACCTCCTTCCCCATTGTTGTATAGAAAGGAAGCCCAGACACAACAACCAGGACTCTGTTCAGTCATAGTGTTGAATAGACATGGGTGATCCGGGACACTACTAGAATTTATCTTAGTTTAGTGCATATTTATTGTGTGTCTACTGCATGCAAGTTTCTTGGTTGATAGTAAATAGATGAGTAAGTCAACGTACCTGACCAAGACAGTATGGTTTTCTATCAGCAGAGTCAGATAAATAGTAAAATAATAAGATATGACAATTATTATAATAGAGGCACAATCAAGGCTTGATGAAGATTAGGGAAGAACAATTTACTTATACTTCCTGAGACAGGAAGTTGAGAAAAAGAAGTGGAGAAGAAATTTTGAGAGAGGTAACTTTAGAGCCAGGTTCCTAATACAGAAATTTTCAAAGCAGAGAGCTCAAAAGGACTGTCTCAACTGCAAGAACATCACAGGCAGAAAGACAAGCGGCTTGACAGGGCATGGCTTGGATCAGTGGTAAGTAGTTTTGTGTCACAAAGCTATAGGGCAAACATGGTAAGAGTGTAAAATTGTAGACACCTCCAGGTTGTGAGTGGTCTTCTCTCCCTGTTGAAGAGCCAGGATGGGTTTTTTTTTTTAGGAAGAAACAGACATAAGCAGATTTTTAGAAATAAAAGAATGGCCACAATAGGGGAGATCCAATTAGAATGACAGTGGGGGCCTGACCTGTGGTGGCGCAGTGGATAAAGCGTCGACCTGGAAATGCTGACGTTGCCGGTTCAAAACCCTGGGCTTGCCTGGTCAAGGCACATATGGGAGTTGATGCTTCCTGCTCCTTCCCCCCTTCTCTCTCTATCTCCCCCCCTCTCTCTCCCTCTCTCTCTCCTTTCTAAAATAAATAAATAAATAAATAAAAATAGAATGACAGTGGGTGTTGGACTGAGTTATTGCTGCCAGTTGGAGCCAGAAAATAGTTGAGGATATAGCAGAATTCCTTCAGGTGTAAACAATGGAAAACTAAATCCACCCTGGGTGAAGATAATGGGACAGGTAGGTAAAATATTTGTAGATAGAAGAGGTTTAATTTGGCAACTGACTAAGGGTAAAAAGAAGGGGTGGAGGGAAAAAGCAGCTATATCATGTTTGTTGGATTGCCAATGTTTGAGAAACACTATGATAATTTTTTTAGCTCACGAGACAGCAAGGTTTATGTTGTACATATCTACATATTTTGGGGAACTAGGAGACTGTTACACTGAGTCAGATTAATTTTGATGATTCAATCATGACCCCCACATCCTTTTATTTCCCCACATCCTTTTTAATTTATATAGATAACATTAATAACTTTTAGCATTTTGCATTATAATGAATAAGATTATTGTATGGAAAACTGTACCCTACTATGAAAATGGCATGCCCAATTCCCAAGTAAGACATCTCCAAACAGTAACATACATTTTCAGGACTGCTTGAAATATCATGTCGCTATTCCAATGCAGGAATAAGCCGTAAACTTCATATCTCATATCAGAATAAATACAACAGGTGTACAACCACAACAATACCAGTAGAGTGCTGGCAACTAAAATCCTTTTATGTTAACAGCAACATATTGAAAGCGGAGAGATCCAATGAACCACCAAACCAGACATAAGCTGTGCCTTGTTTCTTGATTTCATTGTAACTTCATAGTCAAAAAGACATCTAATTGAGACTAGACAATTTTAAAAAATGACTAGGGAATCTTAAAAGAACAATAGCTCATAAGCACTTTTATTCCTGGTAAAATCAAGTATGTTATTTTGGTAGAAGCCTAAATTCTTTATGTCACAATAGTTCTGCTTTTATTTTCATCTGATGCCTTGCTACTACTTATCATTTTTATTCTTTGGAGGTTTTCTTGGGTAAATTGGTATGAGTTGTGCTGAACAAAGAATAAAGACTAGAATTTTCATGCCTTGGATCAGGCAGGCACTGGACCACTCTCCCACGTTCTCATCTCTCTCAGAAAGGATAAGAAACAATTCTAACTCTCCAATGAACACAATCCCAGCTCTTTCACTTATCACATTTATTATCTTGAGCGATCACCCAATCTCTTTTTTCCTGTCTTTTTACCTATAAAAAGGGATAGTCACAGTACCTAACTATAGAATTGCTGTAAAGATTAAAAGAGTTAATGTATATAAAACATGTAGACCGGAGTCCAACATATATTAAGAAACAAATAACAGTTGTTGCTATCGTCACCATTATTGGTGTTGCTTCTTTACTGTGGAATTTTCTCCCTGATGTGGGCAATGGATCAGTTGCATTTAAATGCATAGTAAGTCTTTAATGGTTTGGAATAATTGAAGAATAAATTATTAGCAATTTTTTAAAAAGATAGCCCCTCCCAATTTTTACTTCATCCACTGGTGCCTGATTTCTATCTGCATACCTCTGGCCCTGCCCTTCAAAGGGACAATAACTCAACATAAGGAAGCATTTCAAAGCAGCCTAAACAAAGAAAATAGCAGTTTCAATTGGCATAAGGGCTTTGGAAATCCATAGGGCCTGATTGTTCCTAGGGAACTGAGTGCCTGGGAGATTTTTGAGTTGTGGAGATGCTGGGGGCAGAGGGCAGGGTCAGTGCAAGAGTGGACAGAGTAGAACTAGAGGAGACTGAGATGGAGAAACATGATAGCCCATAGAGTAAGAGCTTCTTTCAACCTATATTTTCTCCAACTCCTTATTCCATTTTATTTCTCTCAATTTCCTATTGACTTCATTATTTAACAATGTAATTATTCAAAATGTTTACAGAAAGGAAAAGACCTAAAAAAAAGTAGGAAGTTTTAGTTTTTGTTACTAAGGAAAAGGTGTTCTTCCCCAGCTGTTTGAAAAGAATTATCATTCTAAAATAAAAACTCGGGAACAAGAAAGAATTATACCTGCTATGTTGGCATATCACGATGGCAGTAAGAAATCATTATTCGTTGGGTGTAAATTTCACGTTTCTGCCTTACAGTTCCAAAACTCTGTGCATCTGATAAGTACAATAACAGAAATTTTTTTGAAGTCAAATTTGCATTGCCATTGGTTGATTGTGTACAGGCTGGTTATAGTTCTTTCACCTGAGCTCCCTGGAGTTTTATGACAAGAAATGAAGATGGTTTTGATCCTCAGAAGAATTACAAATATTTGAGGCAGCAGGAGCAAGGCCTGAGCTGATGCCGGAGATGCAGGTGTCCAGAGTTCCAATTGCAGCCTTAGCAAGGCTTGCTGAGTGCCCTTGGGCAAGTCACTTAACCTTCCTAGGCCTCTCTTCCCTCACTGCTAAGGTGAGGGTATTAATGCTCAATTCCCCTATGGGGTGGCAAGTGAATGAAGTAATTAGAAAATGAGAATCTTTTTTTTGTGACCCTTTAGGAGATAAGAATTTTACCAAATGATGTTAAGTATATTAGAAAACAGAACAACAAAGAAAACAGAGTGAAAGCCACACAGAGCAGAAATGTAGTTATCAATACAAAGAACTAGAGGAGACTACCTCTTTATTTTATGGAAGCAGAAACAAATGGTATTTCAGGACATATTATTTTCAAATTAAATTCTACCCCTCTGTCTCTCTCTCTTACACACACACACACACACACACATACACACACACACACACACACACACACACACACACACGATACCCGTTCCTCATTCCCTCATTCGTTTCTATTTTAAAGAACTTCACTTATGTGGTCTCAAAATAGGAATCTTCCAAATAAAATCATCAGTCTTACAACAATGTTTGAAGTAATTAGGTCACAAATTTGGGAGCCCTTTAATGTGGCTGCGATTCTATAACTATCCCTGCATTTCATGTATGGTCCTATTAAATGTACCAGGCACCAATGTTGCCGGCTGTCAAGAAGCAAAATGAAAAATAGTTTTAATAGCTGCTCTTTGACCTGTTTTATATTTTATGTCAATTATAACAGCACACAACCATGCATAATTATGAAGCATAGATGCATTAAAATGTACACATAATTTGTGTTCTTATGGCAACCATTGCATTAGGCTCTAGAAAACAAACCTATTGTTATAAGTCATTTGCACATTAATATATTAGTATTAAATATCGAAGGCAGATTTGTCTATCCATCTGTTTCAAATCATTGTAAGTAAATATATCTTTTTGGAGGGGTGGACAAAATCTCTACATAAATGCACTGTAGGTGCCATCTGCAACATATATTATAATACAGCGTTTAGCACCATCGTGCATAGCAGCTCCAGCGAAGACAGTGCCATGTGATTGTCATTTGAATGTCATTTTTTTAAAAATGATCTGGTATATGGACAGAAGGAGGAAATTTTTTTCTGGCACTGCCATAAAAATTCCTTCATTTGACTATCCCATGGTTTTTGGATTTCTTTCTTAAAAGCTTGCATTCTTCCAAAGATAAGAGGAAAATACTATTTTAAGGCTGGGTAAATGAACAACAAAAAAAGTATATTTTCTCTATCACAAAATTATTAAAATACCAGGGAAAACCTGCTTTAAAACATCTGACAGTGACCCTGAAAAGCAGGGAGGTGGCACCGCCAGAAAATGATGTTTTTAATGCTACAAATAAAGAAACCAGGCTTTTTTTTTAAAGTATTTCTCCAATTTTAACTTTTCTGCATTCTCATGGCTTTATGGCTGCACAGTGAGGCTGCAGGTGCAGAGGGCACAGGAAGGCTACGCTGAATGAGAAACGGAAATCAACTTTGTCCATTTCATACTGTCATGCTCATAAATTTAGAGGAGGCAAGACTCCATTATCTTGCCAGTTTTTACTGTATTTTCTTACCTCTGAGCAATTGTTGTAGATATCCAACCTACCTTATGTCCTCTCAAAGTTAGGTCTGGAGAAGGAAAAATGGAAGAGTGGGGTGGAGGGACAGGAGGGGAAAGCAGCAGGGAACTGTGACCCTGATTAAAACAGATGACAATTTCAACTTCTATTGAATTTATTTTAAGTGATCACATTGTTTCATTTGGGTGACCAGGGAAAACTAGAACAGTTTTATCAAGCATTTCTGGAGCTTCTTCAGAGGTGTTTCACTCCTCTGTCCTTTGTTTCTTTTCAGGTGTCTGTAAGTATAGATGTTAAGAATTTTTATTCCATTTTCATGTAGTGGGACTTTGAATTTGGAGATATTTCTAGGATGACTTCAATCTATAGTGATACTTAGTTCACCCATATGTTGAGCAGTTTAATAGGTGTTATAGCCATTGCCACAGTATCACCTGAACTTTTAAAAAAGCTTTGTTTCAATTAAAAGAATGACTAAGTTTCTCTAGTATCTTAGAGGTATTTGTCTAAAACATAACATATCACATTAAATAGTCATGTAACATTTATCAATTTTTAAAATTATTTATTAGAGAGAGAGAGAGAAACATTGATTTGCTGTTCTACTTATTTATGAATTCATTGGCTGATTCTTGTATGTGTCTTGATTGAGGATTGAACCCACAACCTTGGCATATTGGGATGATGCTGTGACCAACTGAGCTATCCAGCCAGGGGGCCCCCCAATCATGTAAAATTTAAAATTTTAGAATAGAGAACTAGAAATAGCTGGCTTTTATGGACTTGTTTTTGTTTTTTTTTAATTCCGTGACAGGAAGGGATGCAGAAACAGATTCCCACATATTACCCGACTGGGAACTACCCAGCATGCCCACTAGGGGGTGATGCTCTGCCCATCTGGACATTGCTCAGCAACCAAGGTCCTCTTAGCACCTGAGGCAGAGGCCATGAGCCATCCTCAGTGACTGAGGTCAAATCATTTCAATCTGAGCCATAGCTGCAGGAGGGGAAGAAAGAGAAAAAGACACAGAGACAGAGAGAAGCGAGAGAGGGAGGGGTGGAGAAGCACTTCTGTGTGCCCTGACTGGGAATTGAACCCTGGACATCCACATGCCAAACTGACATAAGGACATTTTTTTAAACTTGTGACACTATAGAAAGAAAAATAGCTCTATACTAATATTAGCCAGATAAAGAGAATAACTTTCTGAGGAGACAGTGGTACTGATGAAAGAAAATAGAAACAAACCAAATAAGGAGGAGATGGCCGGAGACAAAAAAAAGATGGAACCTAGCAACTGAAGAGAAGGAAAGAATGAGAGAGATGCTAGTGAATTCCAGTCCTAAATTTCCAGACAGTGGGTATCCACACACATTGGAATTAATGCCTCCGACAATCAACATTGAAATCTCTGACCCTGGAGGCTATGTTTTATGGGACAAGATTTTGAGTCCTATAAGGCACTGAGAATGAACTGGAAGTGAAGAAATAAAGATCACAGAGCCACCCTGGAGAAAAGGATGTACTTGATTTTTGGAGTGTTAAAGTACACTTATTTTAAAATTAAATGCTTTTCCAACATTAAATGTTAACAGGTCACCAATTTAAGAAAAATAAAAAATGGTTAGTTTTTCACAGAACAAATTGCTCACTATCGTTTTCAGGATAAAAATAACACAGTCAACCCTAGATTATTTACTTGTTTTTAGCACTATTTTCCCAAATCTATGTTCATAGCACATTGTAGTTCATATTTGTTTAACCTGCAACCATTTGACAACAATATCTATGATTTCCTTACTCCCATCTACTAAAATGGAATTTTTAAAAATTGTAATTAATGATTCATTTTTCCCATTTAAGATCTTACAAAAATGGGTTTTTTGACTTCTATTATGCCCTTATGTGCCTTGATGGTTTGACAACACAATTTCACTGACTTCCAAGAGTGCTTCATTTTTCTGCACTTAATTACCCAATCCAACTAAAATTAACTTTTCAAAATAGCATTCTTTTAACATGCCAGTTACAAAACTGACTACAAAGAAAGTTCTCTGTATTTTGAAGGATCAAAAGTGCTATACATATTTCAGACCAAACTGTTTGAATTAATGGAACATCTTTACTATATAGTATATTTAAGAATCTGAGATTTTTCTCCAATTTGTCTTCTTATCATGACTGCTTTATCTTCTGTGAAATCTATTTGTATTATTTCTGTGTTACCATTTCTACCCTCATTTGGTTCAAAGCAACTTCAGTTAAAACATAAACCCCTTGTTTGTCATAAGCACCAATCTGAATCTTACTTTGTTAACCTGTACTTGATTTCCTTTGTATTCTGAGAAATGTCTTCAATGGAGAAACTTTATTTAGAAAGTTATTGCCATATCTATTGAGAAATCACCAATTTGACTTATCTATTTAACATATCAGCCCAGAACTAACAAACAACATTTATACATTTGGCAGAGCTTACCAACTCAGGAGCATGGCTTTTCTTTGCTATTATGAGGAGGCCAACACCAATGGCAATGATCCTGGGTTCTGCACTTAAGAAGCGCAGTGCCCTATCTGCCTAGTGTTAGACTGTAGGTTGGGTCTATGTCCTCTCAAAAGGACAGGATCAATGCTCAGGCACAGGGCAGCACTTCTCAGTACTCCAAGCTTGGCTGTGGGAGACTGGTGCAACATTGTATAATGCATACCTTAATTTAATTAAATAAATATCATATAGTTTCATATCAGGACAAAAGTAGTAACAAGTAAGATTTGGGAAAAATACTACCCTATCTTTAAATCATCCTATATTTAAATATTCTTTAAAATTTACATGAAGTTCCCAGAGAATTTTTTATTTGGCAAAAAAGAAATTTTTGTAAAAAAAAATATACCATTTGGCCTTTAAATTATTTTAACCTTTATTATAAAAACAATGCATGCATTATTATATGGATTGCAAAATATGTAACCCATCTCCTATGCATTTAAAGGTTTATTTTCATGGAAGCCTAAATGCCTACATAAACTTTGCAGTTAGATATGATGGTATGTTTTCAATGACAACGCTTCCTTGTCCTAAAGATCTAAAGATTGAGATTATTCTTTTAGGGAACATCTATCTAGTCTTCAAGTAGAAATATCCTGGAGTTTGTAGAAGTTTCAGTTTGTTTTTTAAGTGAAAGGAGGGGAGATAGAAAAACAGACTCCCTCATGTGTCCCAACTGGGGTCCACATGGCAACTCCCATCTGGGGCCAATGCTCATATCAACCGAGCTATCCTCAGTGCCTGAGGCTGACACTTGGACAAATAGAGCTACTGGCTGCAGAAGGAAAAAAATGGGAGAAAAGAAGGAGAAGAAGGGAAAGAGAAGCAGATGGTCACTTCCTCTGTGCGCCCTGATGGGGTAGGAGGGAGGGATCAAACCTGGGATGTCCTCATGTCGGGCAGATGCTCTATGCATTGAGCCAACTGACCAGGGCCAGAGTTCCAGTTTTTAAAGATATTACAACCATAAAGATTTATCAAGTGCCACTATGCTCAAAACTGTTTAGAATCAAAATATTAACCCACAAAAATGTTAAGCTTTATATTGACAAAGTGTCCTACTTAGTTGCCTATCATGAAGAAGAAGAAGAAAAAAGAGAAGATCACATTGATTTAAGAAACAGGGTTATGAGCTTTTGTGATTTTATAAAGGTTGAACTTCTCAGGATGGGTGTAAGAATAATATGGTTCTGATTAAACTTTGATATGCAGAAAAGGCAATGAAAACTACAGCAAACCTCTGTGTCTCTGAACCATCAAGGGGTAAGGAAAACAGAGCAGGCCTTGTCTAATATACACGCAGAAAAGTCAGGTTGCTCAAACCACATATGGTGATAACATCCAATAAGTAAGGTATAAGTAAATATTTGTTATGGGGACTATTCAGTGAGAATAAAAAGTACTTATTCATTTCACTTTGGACACTCCCTTTGCATTTAAACAGAAGATTGGACTAATAAAAGCTCACCATTTGGTCCTAGATAAACAGACTGCTCAAGGAAAAAAGCTCTAGCCATTGTAAAGCTAGACCAGTTAGAACCAATTGGTTACAGGGGAGGCTGATCTGCAAAGCTTTGTCGGCATTTGGGAGTTTCTGTGACAGACTACAGGAAGAGATTTCACCCTCCTTTAACTTGCTGGATGGCCTGCAAGCTACTACGGGAGTCCCTTCCCCCTAATCCATACTGTTCAATTGTCAGGAAAGCTTGTAAACAGGAGCCTCCATCAGTTACCTCAGAGTGGTTTGAACAAACTAACATCATAACAAGAGTGTTTATGGAAAAATGCTTAAGCACTGAAGCAGAAAGGGCTTAGCACTGATCAGACCTCTCTTCCACCTTTATTCTTCACTGTTCACATTGAAATGCAAATATCAGTGCAGGGTTTCCACTGGCGTGCCACTCACAAATTGAAAAGCAGTTTTTATCTATGCAAATGTAAGCATGGTAATTGAAGTTAATCAATCAATGCTAGCTTTCACTAAAACCTTGAACATGATTGAATAAAGTAATTATCATTCAGCAGAAAATGATGAAGTTGTAGACAGCATGAACCTTATTAAAGGAGGATTTTGAGTCACAATGGCTTAATTTAGCTAACAGCCCAGCCTTAGCTCAAGCAACATACTACTCTCTGCTGCCTAGAATTGTTTTATGATTAAAAACAACAACAATAATGAGGGTGGGGAAATTGGAGGTAAGGGTAAAGCAGGGCTTTTTTTATTATTATTTTCATAGTGCTAGATTAATAATAAAAAACTACTAGTTATGCTACAAAGGAGAAGCCATAATTGACATCTTTAAAAAAAACCCAAACTAGTCAACAGAGATTGTTATGACATTTTTGATATGGCCAACAGAAACAACAGGCTCTTAATGCTATTATGATATTTTTAACATAAATGGATGAAATAAATGAGCATCCCAGAAGTCTTTGTAAAATAAAACCAAAATTAGAAAAATATTTTCATGTAAAAAGTAA